>NC_058135.1:61935650-62019903 GCF_016433145.1 Gracilinanus agilis
GAGGGAAGGAGGAAAGAAGGAAAAAAGAAGGAAGGAAGGAAGGAAGGAAGGGAGGGAGGGAGGGAGGAAGGGAGGGAGGGAGGGAGAGGAATGGAGGGAAGAGAGGGAGGGAGGAAGGGGATAAGAATTTATTAAGCATCTGCTGTGCATCAAGCATTGTGCTACATATTTGACAAATATTGTATTATTAGATCCTCACAACAATGCTAAGAGGCAGGGCCTATTATTATATGTATTTTACAAATGAAAAAATTGAAGGAGATAGATATTAAGTGACTTGGTTAGTATTTGAGACTAGATATGGATTCAGGTCTTCCTGATTATCTAGTTGCTTCTGAGCCTTTTCTATGAGCCCAAATCTTCCAGTCTACAACTTCTCAACTCAGTGATTCTAATTTGCCTTGAGTAGATAGAATAAATCTAAATTTTTTCCACAAAAAAATCTAACTGTTGGAGAAAAGCACATAGCACAAGGAAGTCTGATGCTGTTGCTCTTCTTATTACTATTAAATATATCCAATCTAGTGTAAAAGCAGCTTAAAAATAGTTTAACAGTTACATGCAAATCACTAACATCATATAGTAGATTCCCACATATCCAGAGGGCTGTGTTGTAACCTAAACACTAGGAAAATTTGGCTATTTCAAACTAGTCCAATATAAGGGGCCTGAGAAGTGTACAATCCACCCCCCCCCAAAATACAACCACTATCTTCTCTGTATCCTCTGTAATTTAAGTGGGAGACTAGAAGTAAATGTAAAATTGCCTTTCATCATTGCCATTCATGCAAATTTTCTAGTTCTGACATTTTATTTAGTGGCAAACCTATGATTATTGTGACAAAAATCATAACATCATATCTAATTACACATCAGTAATTCTTTACTCATGCTGGTGCTTGCTTTCAGTATTTGAGATTTAAAATACCTTTCTGGATGGAACTTTTGGTGGGGGGGGATGAGGGAGAGAAAAAGAAATGAGAGAGAAGGGAGGAAGAAGAAGAGGAAGAAGAGGAGAAGAAAAAAGAATGTGGAGGAAAAGAAGGAGGAAGAAAACAAAAGGAAGGAGGCAAGGGAGGAGGAGGAGGGAGAAGGAGAAGGAGAAGAAGGAAGAGGAGGAGCAGGAAGAGGAGCAGCAGGAGGAAGAAGAAGAGGAATATGAGGAGGATGAGGAGGAGAAAAAAGAGAAGGAAGAAGGGAGAGGAGAGAGGATAGGACAGGAGAAGAGAGACTGTTGTACAGATCCTTTAGAAGTGAGCCCTAAAGATTGGCAGGGTGGGAGAATAAGAGTTAGGATGAAACAAGAGGCAGATATTAGCTTTATATTTATTTTAGTAGCCTGTGTTAGCCATATGGAATGACATAATCCTGTTTTGATAGGATTACTTTGCTAAAATAATAGGAATATCATGTTTGTCTGCCTTGAAGAATATTCCAACAGAGGTCCAAAAGGAAGATGTGTAGCCCCTCCTGTTTAATTTCCTGCCTTCATAGATTGTTGTGTTACTAAAATATTTTTTATTACAGCTGAACTTGAAGCAATATAAAATGTTTGTTGGAGGATTATTTATAGTCCCTTTAAGCTGAACTTCTGTAATGAAATCCACTTACAGACATTCCACAGGGCCCTATGGTTACTTGCTTATGCAAATGAACTGTGACCCTTTGAATAAACCTCTTGCCCTTACTGTCATCCTCCCTTGCTTCAAAGGTCTCTAGGCAATCACTTTTTTTTTTAAAAAAGGGTAAGTGGCTTTTTAAGTTGAATTAGAGGTAGAGAAAAAAAACATCATGTATAGAGATAGAGGGATGGAGAAACAGAGGCAGTTAGAGATAGATTTATTCAACTATCCTACCAATGAACCTTTATCAAGCACTTAATTTGTTCCAAGAACTGTAGATATAAAGAAAAAGGAAAGCCAATTCCTGCCCATAGCATGATTCCTAATATCCATGTTACCAAGTCATTTATTATTTTGTGCCTATTTAGATACCAATCTATAAATTTAGTAAGAGTAATTTGGAGACATTAGTTTATATCCTCAAAATAAGAAACCAATGTTGATCAAAAGTCACTTACAACAATTTCCCATTTTACTCCTTTCTTAAAAGTGACACGAAAATGAGACAGAGTTGCCCTGGAGCTATTGAAGTCTCTATCATCTCTCAATTATTTTTCCCTGGAAATTTTTGGTTACCAAAAGAATGAGAATCTCACAAATCAATATAATGATATGATGACGAGGATTGTGAAATAGTCACCATCTACAGATGGAGAGAATTGGTATACTAATTATATGATTAAAAATATTTTGGAGGGGCCAGCATAGCAAGGATTATGAAAGGTAAGGAAGTCAGATTAAGAATTCATTGTAGTTTCAGGTGTGTTATTGTATAGGGAAGCATTATCTATGTTTTTTCAAATGACAAATATCTTGACCACGGTCAATGACAAAAATGGCAATTTCCTCTCCTAATAGAAGACACCTGTTAGGAGAAAAGGTTACTCTGGAGTGGAACAGGTTGTTTAGATTACCTTTCTTGAGGGAGTAACTGCTTCAGTTCTAGGGGCCAAAGGGGACACCAGTCACTTTTGAGGAATCCAGGAGAGCTGGATTGAAAAGGGTCACTAAGAGTCCTTTCTCTGACTATGAGCCAATTTGTGTCTGGATATCTGTGGACTTCTAAAACTCCCAAGAAATTGATGTTCTATACCTAAGAACCCCTTCTGAATGACAAACTGTAAAAGATAGTTTCACCATGACATTTGATTATGTTTCATTTGAAACTCAGATTCAAGTCTGAATCATTTACTTGAGACTGCCCATTAATGAAGAAAATAGTGACAGAAAGCTTTATCTCTGCATACAAGAAATTCTTCATTTCTCTACCAAAAAAAGGCAAACTCTTTTCAAAAAGAGACCTTTGGAAGAAGAGAAAAGACCTAGGAAGGCATACTTGTAGGGAAAATTTAGCTCTTGAAAATAGCTCTATTTTTTTCCTTTCCTCCCTAGAACCTTTGAGGGATGTCCCTTAGGTAAGGTGGTGGTCCCTCTTTCTTGGTAGGGATGATACATCTTACTCCCAATGGGAGAACTCATTCACTCTGTGTGTTCTCTGGTACAATCTAACTGATGCACCTTCTCTGAATTCTATCTGCTATCTGCTTGGACAAGTGAGTACCCTCACTATTTATTACTTCTGATGGTCTTTTACATAATAGCATTTAGTGGAAAGGACCAAGTCTGCAAATATTAATTTGGCACAATCTTTCTCCTTTAAGGAGTAGAGATTAAGAAAGCAGATGAACTTAAAAAGTCATTCTTCTAGGCCAGTGGTGAGGGTAGGAGCTGGAAGATATGTAAATCTAGTTCCAAATCACTCTCTCTCAGAGCATCCAATCTCCTAGACCCCTATATTGCTCTCATCCTGTAAGAAATAAAAGTTTTCCGCAGAGAGGTAGCAAAAATTTCAGAAATATCCTTTCACACTTCCCAACATGGACATATATGTTTATAAAACAAATATATATGTAACAAATATACATGTACATAAAACTCACAGGAGCAATGCATGCACCCTACAAATTAATAATATAATTAATAGTAACTTGATATGGAACAGCTAGACGTTATAGTCATAAAACAGAAAACTAAAATCTTAAAATAATTTCTAACAAAAAGAAATTCCAACAATTACTTATTTCTGTACTGTTCAATGGTTTACATATTATCTTTCTCATAACAGCCACATGAGGTAAGTAGTATAACCTTATCATCCCCTTTTTACACCTGAAGAAATGGGTTTAAGAAATATTAAATCATCTGGTCAGATTCAGAACTGAGATTCCAGTGTATCTCTTCCATGTCTTTCCTGAAGTATCTCTAGGTTCCAAAATACAATGCTTTCCACTCTCCCATACTGTCTCTGGCCAATAATGTGGAAATCATAGTCAAGCAGATTGTGGGAAAGTTTCCTCAAATGAAAAATGCCCATGTGAATATTTTAAGGACATATAAATTTCATTTATAACAACCTGTATATAATTATTCAGTGTTTTATTCAGAAATAACTCTCAATGAGCTTGGTGTTGTTATTATTTTAGTTGTTCTCAACTCCTCATGACCACATTTGGGGTTTTCTTGGCAAAGATACTGGACTGGTTTTCCATTTCCTTCTCCAGCTCATTTTACAGATGAGGAAAGTGAGGCAAACAGGGTTCACTGACTTGCTCAGCCAACAAGTGATGCTATATTTAAACTCAGGAAGATGAGTTTTATTTATATAATTTGTATAATGAGTCTAATTATATAATTAATTAGAACATATTATAATTAGCACCATAAACATATCCTACATCAAACTCAGGAAACAACGTTCTGAGTAACTGAGGAAACAAAAATGACAATTTAAAAAATTCCTCGCCTCAAGGATCTTAAATTAAATTGGGTAAAAAAGTATGTACAAACATGATAATATGGCTTTTCATTATGTATGCTAACCAAGCATCCATAAGCTCCTAGCATTGGACCCATATTGGCCTGCTCTCCATATAAATTAAATACAAGTATCCCTTCCAGATCATAGAATTTATATGTCACACCCTGACATATAGAAAATCTATGTAATTGTTTTTGATCCTCCCTTCATACCAGAGAAGTCTGATTTTTTTCTTTTGTGGGGTATTTACAGTACCATCTGGTAAAATTTGGGTTAAGTATTTGGTCATGGGCTATTTAGTTTCTAAACTTTTTCTCTGCCATCTGCAGCTTCTGCAAAACTCCTTCAAAAGTTCCCTTATGCTGACCCATGATACACTGAAATCTTAATGGGGAAAGTCACAATGTGGTAGGGACACTTGTATAAAATCGTTTGGGAAGATGCAGTAACCTCTAATTTCTAGAAGAATCAGGACATATACTTCTGAAGTTTTTCCATAAACCACTAAGAAGGAAGATGACAAAACTTTCAAAGGAAATATCAAGTAGGTCTTCCTCCTCATCTCTGCCATTAATACAACCCACCCACTTTTCAGAAGAGAAAGCCCTACTGGAAAATCTACAAAAAGTTAAGTGAAAAGTAACCATCTCAAGCCAAACTGACTTTTCTCTCAGAAAGAAGAAAGAAAACATTTCATGGGCTAGAGGATATGAAACAACTTGTTAACAAAATCACGACATCTACAAAGATCAGAAGAAACAATAATAATCATGACTTAAGAGTAAATTAAAATTTTAAATTAATTTTTAAAATTTTTAATAAATAATAAATAATTTTTAATTAAAAATAATGAAATAACAGGGAGGAAATGGTACAGAGACTAAAGTAACCAATCACAAAATTAACAAAGAGCATCAAAAGTTAGGTAAAGCTTTGCAATAATTTTATAGCATTTAATAAGAATTTTCAGAAGTATGCATGA
The DNA here is from genome assembly GCF_016433145.1 of Gracilinanus agilis. NCBI lineage: Eukaryota > Metazoa > Chordata > Mammalia > Didelphimorphia > Didelphidae > Gracilinanus > Gracilinanus agilis. The sequence continues at coordinate 61,941,073 of NC_058135.1, forward strand.
GCTCCTGCAAAAAGAGATAAAAAGATACTCCATTTAAAACAACCACATATGGAATAAAATACCTGGAAGTATACATGTCAAAACAAACCCAGGCACTAAACAAACATAATTATAAAACAATTTTTATGCAAATAAAATCAGATCTAAATATTTCGAGAAATATCAATTGTTCGTGGATAGGTAGATTAATTTAATATAATTAAAATGACAATCCTACCCTAAGTTAATCTACTTATTCAATACCAATCCAGTCAAATTACCAAAATGTTATCTTACAGAGCTAGAAAACATGACAGAATTCATTTGGGAAAACAAAGATCAAGAACATAAAAAAAAAAGCATAAAGGGATACACAATAGGGATTAAGGGACTTGCCAAGCTAGGAAGTGTCAAAGGCCAGATTTGAACCCAGAACTTCCTTTCTCTAGAAATGCCTTAAAATCCACTGAGCCATTTAGCTGCCCAAGACATTCAATTTTACCAGTATTGGAGATATAGTTCCAAATTGCTTCCAGAATGGCTGGAATTTTTCTGCACAATTCTACCAACAGTGTGTTCATGTGCCCATTTTCCTGAAATCTTTCTTTTTCTTTTGTCTTTTTCACCAAACTGATTGTGGAATGTAGCCTTCAGGGTAGCAAAAATATCATTTCTATGGTTATTAGTGATTTGGAGGATTTTTTTCAAATGGACATGTTCTTTGATTATTTGTGTATTATCTATTTATGACTCAGTCTTATAAATATGAATCAGTTCTTCATATATTTTAGTTATGACACTTTTATCAGAGAAACTTTCCATAGACAACTTGTTCAGTTATCTATTTCCTAGAAATAGATATATTTACTTAAGTAAATAAGATATATTTACTTAATAATACATATAATTAATAGTAAGAATAATAGTAAGTTTTTAATTGATATCTTTAGAGTAACTTTTTTACATCATAATGGTGTCCCTCTCTTTACCCCTCTCAGATAATGACCCCATATGACAAATAGCATTAAAAAAAGAAGAGGATGAATTAAGCACTATCAATTAATATACAGAAAAGTCCCAAACCAGGTCTAGTTTACAACACATTAGGATATCCCACCTCCTCAAAGTGGTTGTTTAAGAGCATCCTCTCATATTTTGATATCAGACTATTCCTCAGTTATTCTTCCTTCCCACTAAATGATCACTCTAACTGTTTTATAACACATAACCAATGAAAATAGCTATTAAAATATTTTTTAAAATATATACAATCATGATGTATATTTCTTTTGACTTTTCAGTCATCCATACCTTTAATTTTAATGATTTAAAAATATAGCTCATTTGGTTGAAAAATGGCATTAAAAAGAGTCTTGGAATCATTGAAATCTCAATGTGAGTCAATTTGTTCAGCTCCTCCTTATTAAATCCAGGTCTAGCTTTATATAATTCACTTCTATATAAGGCTTTAAGCTTTACAAATCACTTAACCTCACAACAACACTATAATTTAGTTCCTATTATTTTCTTCATTTTACATAAGAGTAAGTTAAGTAACATAGCTGGGGGTTATCTAAAGCAGAATTCAAATTGAGGACTTTATGTTTGTAAGTCAAACTCTAAATATACTTACAATATTGTAAGTGTACTTAATACATATATCATTCAGGTACTGCCACTTCTTCAGCATTATTTTATAAAGAGATTTTTTTCTTTCTTCCCTTTAAATTCTTCCTATTTTTCAACTTGTTATTTCATAATTTTTCATTACGTTAATATACCATAATATATTTACTCACTCTGCAATCTATTGATAGAATAATAGTTTGCATTTATATAGCAGTTTAAGGATTGCAATGCATTTTAATTTTTTTATTTAATTTTAATTTTTAATTGCAATGCATCTTCTCATCCTCATAGCAATCCTGGGAAGTGATATTACTTACATTTTACAATGAGGTGAAATTGAGGCAGACAGAGATTAAGTGACTTGTTCAGGGTTACATATCTAGAAAGTACCTGAAGCTAGATTTTAACTCAAATCTTTCTGATTCTTTCTCTAACAATTTAGCCAATCCATCTTTTTTTTCTGCTATTACAAATTAAGATGGCGAGAATATTTTTAATCGAAGATATTTTATCATATTTTAGGAAAGTGTTCTGACAATGGAATTATAATGATAAGAAGTTTCATTATTTAGGGTAAAAACATTGTATATTCCCATTTTGTTCTCCAAAGTTATTATTTCACTATTTGAGGATTAATGTCATTTAGAATCCAAGAGACTATAAAAGTGCCAAAAAGCCATAGAGTTCATATCGATGACAAGGTCACATGTGGACCCTGAAATCTGCAAGGCAAGTTTTACAGGAGGATGGATTTCCATCTAGGCCTACCTGTGTGACTTTTTCTTATTAACACTCCATAATTAGTGATCAATATTCCCACTAAACCCCAAGGAAATACAGAAGAATATGATAGGCTATTACTAGAATCCTTACAAGCCCCCTACAAACTCCTAGGAAAAGCCTCACCTTTATGTGTAATAATACAGATATTCCCCTAGAGTCTCCCTATAACAAACCAGCAAATAGTGAGTTAATGTTAAAGATTTTAAAACCCTAATTTAGATACAAGTGCCTACAAAAACAGGCCATAATAGTCTCCAAGTCTCCCCCTGCCTGATCCCTGATTTGATAGTTAACAATGAATGATAAATGGAGAAATTGCCCTCAAAGGCTCGTACATCCCATTCCACTGACTGGACTGCTTTCTCCACCCCATAGCCAAGTAGGCAAGTAACACATCTTGAAAAGTTGTTAGTAACAAAGTTGTTGGTAACAAGGGTTGTTCACTATCTCCAAGAAAAAACTTATGTTGATTATGGAATATTCATCCCAACACTATATGTAACCATAAGAAAAGAAAAAGTATAAATAAAAGAAGTCAGCAGATAACACTAGGACAGCCTCTGTGAATACCCTCTGAATCTCTGGCTGTGCTCATTCAACCATACAAACGCCGCCACGCCCCCAAGTTCCTATCCTACGATCTTTCACATAAAAGAAAGAAATTTTTTAAAAACCCTCATAGAGGAAATAAAGGAATATGTAAACAACTACAATTTGCTCCCAACTGAAAAAGAACAATTATAAAAAACATAATCATATTTTCCATGTTAATACAGAAATTTAACAGAATCATATTTAGAATCCAATATAATAATTTATATAACTTGTCAAACTACTTGTGGAAATCATTGGGAGGAATAGATAGATAACTACCCTTCTCCAATCTTGGTGAGAGACATGGGAGAGAGAGAGAATTCTGTCAAAAGAAGAAAAAAGGCCACATACTTCTACAAGCCTTATTGCTCTTAGTCACTGAAATGCCACTAAACTTCTGGGCTGCCAGATTTCAGTCTGCCCAGTGTAAGGAGGAGGAAGAGGAAAAGGCAAAGTATGGTATTCTGGAGAGCTGCTCCCCTTACAGCATCCTGCTTTTGCTTTCTATACTGAAGCACCATGTGGAGAAGTGCCATCATTTGCTTTCTCAGACCAATGAAAAGATTAGGAAGTAGAGAACTCCTAAGAAATCTAGAGCATCCCAGTCCTGGAGGAGGCACTCTGAAGATTCCCATCACTCTCTTTCTGACTGCCTTCCTGGGCTTTGCTATGTATTTTCCATTAGACTTTTGCTTTTTTAAGAGAAAAACATTTCAAATCGATACTCTTCAGAGCTACTAAAGTTATTTTCCTAAGTCGCAAGTCTGACCATTTCATTCCACAGTTCAATAAACTTCAGGCTCCCTATTGCCTCAAGGATCAAATAGAAACTCTTTTTGGCTTTCAAAGTCCTTCACAACCTGACTCCATTATCTACTACTTTATCTTGTGTACTCTGTGATTTAGCTAAACTGTTCTCTCTGGTCCCTATATATCCCATTTTCCTTATCCCTGTTTTTGCACTGGTCTCCCCTGTCTATGTGTTAGCTGTCCCTATACATGGAATACATTTTCTCCTCTCAAAAATTGGTAAGATCCTTCTCTTCTTCTAAGAGACCAATCAAGTACTAGAGTACATATAGTCTATGTGTTCATGTATGTGTGTATGTTTATAGATAAATACATACAAACACATACACACATATACATCCACTTTGTATCCTCCAATATAATGTAAGCTTCTTAAGAAGAGAAGGGTGGTTCATTTTTTGAGCATATTTGTATTCCCTAGTGCTAGCACTCAGTAGACATTTAATAAACCCTTATTGATTTATTAAAATTGCTAATACAAATAAATAGAGCATAGGCACTATATTGATCCTTTGCCTCATCATATAAAATGACAGCTGAGGCTTAATGATATGATGGAAAGCTACTCAGGAACAACCAGAATAGTTAAAACCCTCAATGTCTAGAGAGAGGAAGTTCAAATCTGGCCTCAGATACTTCCTAGTTGTGTGACCCTGAGCAGGTCACTTAACCCCCATTACTTAGCCCTTACTGTTCTGCCTCGGAACTGTATAAATGGAGATTTTGAACAACTTTGGACTTCATCCCCCAGAAGTCCCTTAATATTTCCCAAAATTCCCCTTAATCTTTCCTGCACCTCCATGTTTGCATGGTCATGTTATTGTTTTATAAATTCTGTAGCTCTTCCCTCTTCCTCTTTTGCTTTCACAAGCAGGCTAGCTTAGTACCCTTTTAGTTAGCTCTTTCATGGTAGTTTATTATTAATAAAATTTTATAAAATATAATACTTAGTTCTTGTATATTAATTTTAATCTTCACAGAACCAACACACAGTATTGATTCTAAGACAGAAGGTAAAGGTTAAAAAAACCCTTAATGTCATTTGAAGGAACTAAAGATTTTTAGGCTAGAGAAGAGAAGAAAACTGGGTGTTATTCCACAGGTTTCCACAAAAATATCCAACTATCTTCTTGTTGGTTCAACCTTAGTTGGTTGTATGTCCTATTTAACACACCTGTAATCAGTCCCTAAGAAACAGAGTTAGCATTTGAGTAAGACAGTGTGTGTCAAGGTTAATATTAGACTGCGTGGTATAATTGGAATAGCATTCTGATGGAAAACAGAATTTAAAGTCCAGAAGGGATAGTGTTAGAGTTAGAAAGCATTAGAACATTCAGAAATAATCTCTCAAGAGTGCATTATTAAATTAACATTACCAAAGGTGCTCCTAAGTTACTCAAGTTAAAATAGTCCAGGGACAATAGTTATAAATTAATAGGACAGAAACAATATAAGGAAAAAAATTCATGGAAGAATGAAATTTAAAACAGTATCTTTTATGTAAGCATATAAGATGGTCAATTAGCAAGATTCCTATGTACAGTTAAACTACAGAAATATAATAGTGAAGGCTACTCGATTCCTTAAGTAAACGAGTTAATACATAGCAAAAGTTTCACAGAAAATTCTTTCTCTAACAAAGTCTCTTCTAATTTCATTTGTAGTCAATAAGCACTAATAATATACTGATGCTAAATAGTGCAACTTCAAAGACAAATCCACCCTCCCATAGTAAATGTGCCAACATCAACATACAAAGTTATACAGTTTAATGTCCTCCTCTATTGTGTTCTGTGTAGAATTTTGCATTGTTTCAAACTTTTCTTTTCAAAATTGTGTTGTATGATTTAAGTATACCTTTATATTGCTTTGGGGTTTTTCATTTAATTAATTAATTAATTTGTTTCATTAAACAACTCCTCCCCCCATTAGAAAAGGCATCATTTGACAAAAAGTTTTGTGTAGGTGGCAGCTGGATGGCTCAGTGGATTGAGAGCCAGGCCTAGAGATGGGAGGTGCCAGGTTCAACTCTGGCCTCAGACCCTTCGTAGCTATATGACCCTGGGCAAGTCACTTGACCCCCATTGCCTAGCTCTTCCCACTCTTCTGCCTTAGAACGAATACAGAGTACTGATTCCAAGATGGAAGGTAAGGGTTTTAAAACAAACAAACAAGTAAATGAATGAATGAATGAATAAATAAATAAACAAATGGAAAGATATGTGTATATATAAAATGGTATGTTACTTATTTCTACTCAGCAGCTCTTTCTCCAGAGGTAGGCATGCACAGGTCATTCTTCAAACATATTTTGTTGCTATATATAATATTCTCTTGTTTCTGCTCTTTTAACTCTTTATAACTTCATATAGGATTTAACATGTTTTTCCAAAATTTCCTGTTCATCATTTCTTTTTTTTAAAAATCCTTACCTTCCACCTTAGAATCAATATTGTGTATTGGTTTTAAAGTGTCTGAGGCCAGATTTGAACCTAGGACCTCCCATCTCTGGGCTTGGCTTTCAATCCACTGAGTCACTCAGCTGCATCATGTTCATCATTTTTTAGGCACTGTAGCATTCTATCACAATCATATGACACAACTTGTTTAGTCATTTCCCAATTGATGGGCATCCCTTCAATTTCTATTTCTTTGCCATCACAAAGAGAGCTGCTATCAATATTTTAGAATGTATAGGTTCTTTTCCTTTTTTCCCTGATCACCTTTGGAAACAAACCTATTAGTGGTATTGTTGGGCCAAAAGATGTACATATTTTGGTAACTCTTTGAGCATAACTCCAGATTGCTCTCATGAATTGTGGATCAGTTTACAGTTCTACCAACAGTGCATCAGTGTCTCTATTTTTTTACATCTCCCTTAACATTTGTCATTTTTCCCTTTCATCATTTTAGTTAATTTGATTGGTGTGAGATAGTATCAGAGTTGTTTTGACTTTCATTTCTCTATTGAATAATGATAGAGTATTTTTATTTAGTTATATGTAACTTAGGTTTTTTTATCCCCAAACTGTCTTTTGACAATTTGCATTTGGGAAATGGTTCATATTCTTAGATATTTGATAAAGTTCTCTATATATTTAAAGGTAAGACCCCTTTCTTAGAAATTCTTTATAAAAAATTTTCCCAACTTACTGCTTTCCTTCTAATCTTGGTTACATTAGTTTTCTTTAGACAAAAACGTATCAATTTAATGTATTCCAAGTTATCCATTTTACACCTCACTGTGTTTTCTATCTCCTATTTATTTATAAATTCTTCTCCTATATTTTCCCTTATCTTCTAATTTGCTTCTATCTTCCTTTATGAATAGGTGATATAACCATTTTGATCTAATCTTGTAAAATGATGTAAGATATTGGTCTATATGTAGTTTCTACCAGACTACTTTCCAGTTTTCCCAAGAACTTTTACCAAATAGGAAATTCTTATTCCAAAAACTTGGATCTTTATTGTTGTCAAACACAGGCTTACCACAAATTTTTAAATTATTTTTGTAACTATTCTGTTATAATGATCTACTTTTTTATTTCTTATGCAGTACCAGAAAGTTTTGATTATTACTGCTTTGTAACGCAGTTCAAAATCTGATACTGCTAGATTTCCTTTCTTTTCATTTTTTATTTCCTTTGATATTCTTGACCTTTTGTTTTCCCTCATATTCCATCCAAAAAATGAAGAAATCACTTGTACTTCCCTTAAAAGAATGATCATGTTAATTATTCATGTAACTCATGGATATGATCTTTCATTACCAGAGGGACCTCCTCCGAACAGCTCAGATGTCAATTAATAGATTACTTAATAGATGAGTCCAAAAGAGTTTGGGATCCTCTCCCAAAGATTATGATGATACAAGATTGTAGGACATCTAGAGAGGTCATTTACATCTGTCCTATGGTGTAGGCAAAAATATGGGCGGACTCAATTAAGCATGACAAGTTATTCATTCTTTCAGCACAAAGAGACTGAGAAGTTAAGCAACTTTCCTAGGGTCACATAGCCAGAAAGTATCACAGGCAAGATTTGAATCCAGACGTTCTCTACTCCATTCCAAAAACAATATATTATATACATCAGAACATCTGCCAGTAGATGTTGTCAATTTGGAATGAGTTGAAACTTCCATTATAAGAATAGGAAATCATCTTTCTCAATGTAGTCAATCAAAAGAATTCTGCCATAATCTACATTAAAAGTTGCCTCTCCTATTTCATGTCCCATTAGGGAACATTCCTATATTAGAGATTTAAGTTGGGGAAGATCAGGTTCTCCTACCATCTCCTCCTATCCAAACAAATAGAAAATGGCCAGTATTAACTATGACATGTTGCAAAAGATAGTGGAGCCAGTAACATAACTCTGAAGTTTCATTTATTAGTTATAATTGTGCTATGGAAAATGAAGAATTGAGGTCATTCTATTGAACTCACTCTGCTCCTTGTCCCCTAAACATGCCATGTACCGACCTAGCTCCATGACTTTTCTTATACTTTTCACTTAGTATACTTTTTTCTAAGCTTCTTCAGCTATTGAATTCCTTCCCAATCTTTGAAACTTAAATGATATTTCCTTAATGATGCATTCCTTAATTGCCGTTTATTACTGACTTTTTCCTTCAGATCCATAATATTCTCTTCAATAATCTCTAATGCACTTCTCTTTTAATGTTGGATGAGATTATTATCTAGAATTGTGTTTTACCCCTTTAATAGGATATAAGCATCATGGCAGCATATCTGTCTAAACCATTTATTTTCCTCTTTCTAATTCTTTCCCTTGAGGGATTACCACCTAGATCACACACACGCATATGTGAGTGTAGGTATCTCTCTCTCTCTCTCTCTCTCTCTCTCTCTCTCTCTCTCTCTCTCTCTCTCTCTCCATATATATATATATATGTGTGTGTGTGTGTGTGTGTGTGTGTGTGTGTGTGTGTATGTATTTATGTGTCTGGTACTTATCTGATTCTTTGCATATTGTCCTTTCATCCCTTTAGAATGTAAACTTCCTGAGAACAATGGCTATTGTTTTTCCCTTCATTGTATCCTCAGTGCTTAGAACATTGCCTGGCACATAGTAAATGCTTAATAAATACATTTTAACTTGGGCTTGACTCCTCATAATATTTTTGATATATTCCAATATACTATGTTAATGTCCATCAAAAAAGAATCAAGTTATAACCTATCCACCAGAAACTTTAGTTCCTAATATGTAATTAACAACCTAGATGGCCATTTAAATTACAAATATATATGCATATACATATATATAAGAAATTAATTTTTATAATGAAATAGTTTACCTGAAGAAGGAAGAAAAAAGGGGGAAATATCTAAGATTAAGAAGCAGAATTTTTCTTGGGCCAGGTGTTCAAAGGTAAAATAAAATAGAAAATCATCCAAATATCCCATCTATTCTTATTCACCTATGATGTCCCATTGTGGGGTGCATTCCAATTTGAGTTCTTGAAGGACATGCCATTCAAGTACAAGACCTCTTAAGTTGGAAAGTCTTTGAATATGGACTTATTCTGCAGAACCAGCCTATCTAAACCTATGAAGGCTCCATACTGAATGGTAAACTATTAGTTTGGACTACAGAAAGTCACAGAAATTGTTTTTAAACCTGTGGTTTCTCTTTCATTTGAATGTGAGTTTCTGAAGGGTAAAGATTGCATTTTTGCATTTCTTGAGTCCCCAGCCCTTAGCACATTACCAGGCACAAAAAAGCCCTGACTGCATCATATGTCAACACGGGGATAATCCATGAAACTGAAACATCTTTTGAAATGTTGGCACAGTCCAGTAGTTTTCCCCAAAATCTGTTTCGGTGGAAAATGTTCCTAATTTTTTTCCCATCTCTCTCCATTCAGCATTTTGGTGACTTTGGATTTCCTTGAGCCTGATGCTATAATTTCCTTCTGAGTTCACCAAAAGGACCTCACTACTCATTCTGAGCTTTCTTTCATGATTCTTGACATATGAGAAGATTACAATTTTCTGGTTATAGTTCTATATTAGCGGTTTTACTTCCATAGAAAATAAGTAAAAAAAATTCTAAGGACACATGCTGTCTTATGGTTTGGTTGTTTGCTTGCTGTTCATTCTATAGGGTTTGGAAACAGAGAAATTTCCTCTGGGATCCATGCCCTCTGATCAGTCATAAGTCCAAGAGATATTTCTTGAAAAACCACAAGCTAGAGAGTGCTGTATTCGTGTTTGTCAGGAACTGTATTCTTCGTGTTCCTGGAGGGTGAAGAAATCTACTCATGGTGTGCATGTGTCTGCATGTGCACATACACATACAGAAAAAAATGGGAGTAGATGAGGAGAATCACACTTCTGATTTCATTGGAAATTCCAATGAGTTGACTTCTCCCAACATAGACTTACACCTGCTATGCAGGTTTAAAGAAATATCTAGCACACTGAGAAGGTAAGGAACTTGTCCAGAGTCATAGAAATGGTATATACCTGAGGCAGGCCTTGAACTTGGGTCTTCTTGATCTGGAGTACAACTTTCTATTTACTCTATCCTGCTGCTTCTTGAAGAAAACAAACATAATCCAAAGCATGTATACTAATAAGCAGCATATGCATGTCTAAGTAAATATTTTTTTAAGTTATTACACCCACCAGCATGCCCTACAAAAGGCCATTCTGCTAAGCTTTTGACAAAATGAGAGAAGCATTCGATGGCTCTCAGTTCTGCTAAGTTCCTCTATCTATGTGACCTCCAGACTATCAATCAACTGCTAATTAGATGTTTGACTGTACTCCCTTCTCAGATTTGCCCACTTTTACAAGCGAATTGACCATATTTCTAATTCCATAAATTTTTATCTAATCTCTATGCCCTTCTCTCTTAAGATCATAAAATTAGACTGCAAGAGCAAGAAAATAAGGACCCTAGAAATCATGTAGTCCAGCTCTTTCATTTAACAAGTAAAGAAACAGAGTCTCAAGAAGACAATACAAGTAGTTATTGATTAGGTTGTGACTAGATTGGATCCTGGATTTTTTTGATTCTCAAACTATGGATTTTCCAACAATTATATTTTGCCTTTGCTTTTGGAGCAGCCTTCTTTCATTTTGTAGTGAATAAATCACCACTTCCAAGGAGTAGTATTTGTTTAAGATCAAATCTGTCCTAAGACATACAATGTGTCCTAAGTTTCCTATATATACATATATATATATATATATTTTATGACATAGCAACTTTATTTTTCTAAAAATTTTTAAAAGAGATTTTATTTTACCAATTACATGTAATAACAATCTTTCATATAATGGTTTCTGAAGTTATAAGATCCAAACTGTCTCCATCCCTCTCTTCACTCCCCCTTCCTATTGATGGTAATTTGATCTGGGTTATACCTGTCTTATGCAAAACATTTCCATATTGTACACTGTTGTAAGAGAATGCTCATATAAAACCAAAACCCCCCAATAAAGACCCAACTAAAGTGAAAAATAGTATGCTTTGATCTGCATTCCGACTCTAACAATTCTGTCTTTGGAGGTGAATAGCATTCTTGGTCATAAGTCCTTCAGAATTGTCCTTAAATTTCCCATATTTTTAAAAGAAGTATAGTGTTTAGCAATTGTCAAGCAATCAGAAATTAAGTAACTTGCCCAGGGCCATATATATAGGAAGTGTCTGAGGCAAAATTTGTACCAGCACTCTATCCACTGAGCCATCTAGCTTCCTCCTAGGCATACAGGGGTTAAATGACTTGGCCAAGGCCAGAGACCTGGGAAGTGTTTAAGACTAGCATTAAATTCAGGGCATACTAACTCCAAGCCCAGTACTCTAACCAGTGAGCCACAGTTGGTTCTTACAACAACAAAAGCTCTAGAAATTGCCTAATAACACTAAAACCGATCCATGAGAATTTTCCTGGACTATTTGTAAAGATCATGCAACCCTATTTTCCATTGGAATATCTTGTAGAGAAGACATCAACACAAGAATGATTTTCCTTTAACTATCTAAAACTGAGTTGATTATTACGATAGAGTAACTAAGAAAAAATCTTTGCTTTGAAGACCAGGAGAGGTATATATATGTAAGGATGTTGAGGATGGGCAAAAAATGATCTTGAAAGGAAAAAAGAAAGTTGGGTGTGTGGAGGGGGAAATGTTGCATTTTTTTATGGTAAGAACAAAGTCTGTACATTGGTCTTTATATGAATAAGCTAAATCCCCCTTTTCACTTCTTTACTAAAACAAAGATGTGGGAAGGGAAGAAGTTAATACACTTTTAAATCCCAACTCAGAAAAGTGTATTTAGATTGGAAATTCTACTTATCACATCCACGCTTCCTTGAAAATGGATAGACTGTCAGTGCTAAAAACATAGCCTCCCTCTAGAAAGTGATTTTAACACTAAGCGTAGCTTGTTATAACTAGTTGAGGTTGCTTTGTAAACCTAAAGTCTTTTAGCAAGTTTACATAAAAACTCTGGTAAAGTCTTTAAAATGCCTCTGATTGGGACCACATAATGCATTAATACCCTGGAAGGATCGTCAGTAGGAGGATTCTCGTTGAGTGCCAAAGTCCACGACTCATTGCAGAGATTATGCCTGGCCATTCATCTTGTTTTCACTAACTTAAAGGTGACTTAACCAAATCCCTAAACTGTAGTTAATGCTCTTAATTATATGATTGGGGAAGGGGGGAGATAGAAGAAAGTCTCATTTGCTGAAAGACAATGTTATTACCAAAATTGGTATATTCTTCTAATCGGCCTCATTTTGCATCATGGTCAAAATGAAAGATGACACAGCAGTATGAAGGGAAAAAGATACCATATACATGGGATGAATAGGAGTCTCATTTTCAAGACTCTGTGCCAAATTTTGCCTCAGAGAACAAAGTCTCAGTTGATTAAATTTTCAGAGAAACATAAAATTAAGAAGCATCATCATCATCATCCCTGGGGAAAAAGACTTCACTGCAAAGGAATTTCTCCTCCATTGAGCAAAGGAGTTACCGTAAGTTTCTCTTCAGTTGAGGTTTGGAGGGGGCTGGAAGTCATGATTCTCTTTTCCCTTTTTCCTCTAAAGTATTCCACATTATTTCTTCAATACCCCAAAAAACCTCTATAAGGGATATTTTTACTCTGTCTCTAAGTAACATTATGGAGGATTTTTAAAAACCTTCTCTTGTATTATTAACTTATCATGTGTTAACAACGCTTAAACCATTTTTAAAATCTTAATGATAATTGCTGGCATTTATGTAATGTTCTAATAATAAAAAAATTTATTAAAAAATCTGCAATCTTATATAATTCTCACAACCACCCAATGAGATAGGTGCTATTATTATGACTCTTTTACAGATGAGGAAACTGAAGTTGACCAAAATTAAAGTGACTCACTCAGGGCGCCATGATTAGCAAATGTCTGAGGTGGGAGTTCAACTTTGGTCTTGTAAAGGTAAAACTCCATGGAGAACATCAAGACTACACTTTAAAAATAAGTTAAATGATGACTCTATTCTCAAGACTTTTAGTGTTCTTACCCACAACGTGAAAACAAACAAAAACTACCAACTCTTTCTAGGAACATGACATGCTTTGGGTCAACTCCCTGGCTTTTTAATACATTATAAGCCCTTTGAAAATGAAAAAATATATCTTACTGCAGGAATCAGTATTATACCCAATGGCTCATTGAGTATTTAATAAATATTTTTGATGATAATTGTAGTGGTCACATTAGAAATAGGGAAAAGTAAGAGAAGACTTAATGGACTTGTTCCAAGATTTACATCAGGGTTCTATCATTCCATCTGTGCTGTAGACATTCTCTCCCTGGATGGAGATCAGCATCTTGCTATGCTTTAGAAAAGAATTAATGGGGCAGCTAGAAGACTCAGTGGATTGAGTACCAGTCCTAGAGATGGGAGGTCTTGGATGCAAATCTGATTTCAGAAACTTCCTAGCTGCATGGACCTGGGCAAATCACTTAATCCCCATTTCCTAGCCTTTATCACTCTTCTGTCTTGGAACCAATAAACAATGTTGATTCTAAAACAGAAAGTATATTTTTTTAAAAAAAATAATTGTCTAATGAGTTTCCAGGACCAAAAAAATAATTCCTTAAACTGATGGTCTACTCTCTGCTGCTAAACTTTTTCAAATTTAGCTAGGCAAGGTTTTAAACAGCACAGATGATCTAACACTGGCACATTCTCAAATCCTTTCCAGTTTAGTGAGGCCTTCCAGAATGTGTGTTCCACAATCATAGCTTTCCAGAATCCAGAGCCAATTTTATTACGAGGCATCCAAGGGGAGCTCCTAAGACTACGCTTTAAAAATAAGTTCCATGATCAAAATGTTGAGCTGAACATAATCACTGCAATCTTGAAATTTTGTGTATAAGGATACTCAAAGAATCTTTCATTTTAAGTATACTCAACAGGCAAAATTTCATATTTACATTATTCATAAAGCCAGGAACTAATTCATTTTACATAAGCTGAAACTTCAACCCCCAAGGAATTTCCAACTAGATAGCATTTTGTGTTACATAGCGGCATCTACTGGCAAAATGAGATGTTGATTAGCTATGATAGATAGTACTATTAAACGAGATGTAGATATTGTACATATTAGATAGGATATATATGCATATTACATATAGCTATATATTAAATATATAGTAGATGTGAATTATATTAATTACAATTAATGAATTCAAAGAAACCATCAAATCATTGAACATTAAAAGATTGATGGGATCTTAGTACTTATGTGAGCCAGTGGTTCCCAATCTTCCAAGTACAATGATACATATTAGAAATGGGATAGGGAAAGGAATTATGGAGCATCATCTGATCAGAGACAAACTATATAAATAGTCCCGAGAAAATACTAGATGACAAAAAGCTTCTGTGAATTTCCTAACATTTTAAATGAATTTGTATTTTGTTCACAGGGGCAGTTAGGTAGTTTAATGGATAGAATGCTCGCCTGGAGTTAGAGGGATTCATCTTTTTTGAGTTCAAATCTAGCCACAGATGTTTACTAGTTAGATGACCCTGGGCACTTAACCCTCAGTTTCTTCATCTATGAAATGATCTAGAGAAAGAAATGGGAAACCATTCTAGTATCTTTGCCAAGAAAAGCCCAAATAGAATGTGAAGAGTTGACCATGGCTGAAAAATGACTCAACAACAACCTATTGTATTCACCACAACAACATGATATAATGGACAGATGACCAGCTTTAGAATCAGGAAGACCTGGGCTCAAGTCCTACATTGGATATATACTGACTATATGGCCCTGATTGAGTCATTTAGTATCCTAGTGTTCCAGGCAGCATTCCAAGATTGTAAGTCACAGGACAGTGGTTGATCTGCATAGCTAGAGAGAATTTCATCACTGGAAAGTTCCCTATACCAATGCAATCACAGGTATGTACCAAAAAAGAAAAAAGGAAATCACAACAGTTCTGGCTACATTTCATTTATCCCATCTGTAGAAAGCATGTTTGCTTATTTACTTACTATAATGAATCACATTGTGTACAGGGCATCCCAAAAGTGTTAATGCAGACTTGAGTTTCAATAACTTCTGAATGCTACAACATTACAAAAACAATATTTGAAAGATTAATTATTTAAATGTCAAAATATTGATGCATTTCTTGTTAAAATTAAGCACAACCACAATTCTGTGCTATCCATTGCTCTAGCCAATTTTTGAACTTTGTACAAACTTTCATCTGCCATTGCTCAGTGGCTAAAAAGGATTTCATTTGTTATCCTAGCCTTACGATCATCCAAAGAATGACATTTTGATGCATATGTGAAGGTTTTCATTGGACCCCACAGGAAAAAGTCTGCTGAAGATAGATTAGATGGCCAGGCAAAGGAACCTCCTCTACCATCTATGGGTCCAAGAAACTCATCCAGGAACTGTCTTGCACACAATGAATAACAACAGCCTGCCATATTTTGTATACCCTTCATTGAATATAAGAAAATATCATTTTCAACTCTGGAATAAGAATATAACATTTTCTGTCCATATTTTTAATGGTAAATTATCATTTTTTAATTACATGCAGAAACAATTTTCAACAATTGCTTTCTGACATTTTGCGATCCAAATTCTTCCCCTCCCTCTGTGTGCTCTCCACTCCTTGAGAAAGTAAATAATCTAATATAGGTTTTACCAGTGCTGTCATGTACTACATATTTCTATATTCCCCATGTCATGAAAGAAGACACATATTGCACATACAAGAAAAAATTCATGAAGGAAATAAAGTGGAAAAATTGTATGCTTCAATCTGCATTCGGACTTCAGAAGTTCCTTCTAAGGTTGTAGATAACATTTTTTCATTGTGAGTTCCTTAATGTTTTATTAGATCATTGCATTGATGATAATCATTTAGTTCTTAATAAGTGATCATTATATAATTTGGTACGATGTTCTTCTGGTTCTGCTCACTTCACTTTGGGTTCATATTAAATGATTTAATTCAACACAAGGTGCAAAAATGAGACATATTTTTAAGACATGGCCAATGCAGAAATTTGTTTTACTTAACTATGCATATCTGTTACCAGAGTGGAAAAGGGAAAGGAAAGAATATCCATTTTTGTTAATTGACAAAAATAAATTTTAAAACATTAGTTCTCTTCCATAATAAGTCACCATCAAAGTTTCCATATTCCAAGTAGAATGTCTTTCTAATGGCAATTTCACACCAATAATCCAATTAAGCCTTAGAAAAATCAACAATGAAAATATCCTAAAATTTCCAATTTGTTTTTTTCTCAAATAGTGCTTTGAAGAGTTAACTGTTTGTCCAAGTTCAACAGATTTAATCAACCTGGGATACAAAGCTGAGTGGTGACATTCCGATTTGTGACTTACAATGGATCAAATTACATTCAGAACATATGCTTCTCCTAACTTTAACCCAGATGCTTTTCAGTGATTCTCAAAGGGGCTCAGGCTCCCCCACCAGAATACTATAGAGAACACGAAGGGATGGTCTAAAGAGAAGCATTGTTCAAGTTTGAAGGACAAGAAAGAGCCTGTTTCATTTCACTACAAAAGGATGGAATTGGCAACCATCCTTTCTCACTGCCATCTGTCTTACCCAACCAACTCCTTGCAAGAATGCATGTAGAGAGTAAAGATGGGTTTTCTGGTACATTTGTAGAGTTTGCTGTTATTTCAAGATTGATAAGGATCTTTTTTTTTCACCAATCAGGCTACAAATAGGTTAAAATATGTAAGATTTGAGTTGGAAGGGATAGTAAAGGACACCTAGTCTAAATGTCTAATTTTATGTCTGAGGAAATTGAGAACCAAAGAGGAGAAATAATTTGCACAAGGTCACATAGTCAGCATACAAAGCTCTTAACTTTCAGCCTGATGTTTTACATTTGACAACTAATAATAAATGCTAATAGTAAATATGTAGGTGATAATAACAATAAATGATAATCAATATATTTTCAGTGAGCCTACAGAAGATAAGTTTATATTTCACTGATTTTTTTCTCAATTGCAAGAAGCAGTCATTCTATTTTTCTGACCAACAGTGGGCTGAACATGAGAAATGAAAGAATAGTAACAATGTTAAGTACCAAAAGAGAAAATGAAAATCATAACTATAACATCAACAATAACAACAGTTTGGTTCCAGAAACAAAGTTTGCTATTTGAAAGTC
This sequence comes from Gracilinanus agilis, assembly GCF_016433145.1. NCBI lineage: Eukaryota > Metazoa > Chordata > Mammalia > Didelphimorphia > Didelphidae > Gracilinanus > Gracilinanus agilis. Next base: position 61,958,598 of record NC_058135.1, read on the forward strand.
ACCCTCGCTAGTACAGAACTCTTTACCTCTAGCCATTGGGTAATGAATTCTTTAGATATACCAACACATAAAATAAAAATATTATTATTAACAGTAAAAATAACAACATTTACATAGATTTATGTTTGCAATATTTTTACAACTACATGAAGTGATTACCATTAGTCCCCATTTACAGATGATATAATTGAAGTTTAAATTGAGGTTAAAAGTTACCTGTTTGATGAGGAGAAAATGAGGGAATGAGCATTTATATGGTGCCTTCTATGTTTCAAGCTCTGTGGCAAGCAGTTTACAAATATTTTATCTTCACAATAGCCCTGAGTTATAGCTACTTTTATTATCTTCATTTCACATTTGAAGAAACTGAGGCAAACAGAAGTTGTGAAATTCCTAGAATCACACAGCTAATAAGAATCTGAGGTCTTGAACTATGGTCTTCTTAACTCTAGATTCATTCTATCCACTGTGCCACCTAGCTTCCAGTAATTGACTGAGGCGGGATTGAATTCAGGAGGTTCTGACTCTATATCCAGCATTTTATTCATCTGTTTGCCTAATATAGAAGATAGATAGAAGACAGACAGACAGACAAACAGACAGACAGATAGACAGATAGATCACTGGGCTTGGAATCAGGAAGATTCAGCTTCTTGAGTTCAAATCTGGCCTCATACAACTAGCTTTGTGACCCTGAGCAAGTCATTTAATGCTATTTGCCTCTGTTTCCTCTTCTGTAAAATGAGATGGAGAAGGAAATGGCAAACCATTCCAATATCTTGGCCAAGAAAACTCTAACTGGGGTAATGAAGAGTCAGAAACAACTGAAACAACAGAATAACAACAAAAAAGATAAATGATTTAGATGTTATTAATAACAATGACTCAATAAAAATTTATTAATATATCCCATATTACTATGTGAAAGTCCTACCGAAGATAAGCTTATATCTCATTGCTTTTTTTCTCAACTGCAAAAGGCAGTCATTCTATTTTTCTGACCAATAGTGGGCTAAACACTAGACATGAAAGAATTGTAACAATGTAAGTATCAAAAGAGAAAATGAGAATCAGTTCTCTCATCTGTTGGAGATGCAAATTCAAAGGTAAAAATAATCCCTGACCTCAAAGAGTTTACAGTCCAGGTAGGAAAACAATATAGACATATGTAAATATATACTAAATAAATAAAAAGGTTGTTGAGGGGATAGCAATCATGTTTAGAGAGATCAGGAAAAACTTCATTTAGGAGGTGACACATGAAGTGAAACCTGAAGGAAATTAGGAATTCTAACAGATGGAAGTGAGAAGGGAGTGCATTGCAGGCATGAGTGAGAGTTAAAGAACTGCTTGGTAATGGGAGGTAGAATATCAAGAGTGAAGAACAGCAAGGAAAATAAGTTGTCTGAATTGCTTTGTGCACATAGGGGGGGTCATGTACAATAAGAATGGAAAGTTAGATTACAACCAGTTTATAAAGTGTGCTTAATAACAGGGAAGTTTATATTTAATTTTAGAGATAATAGGGAGCCACTGCAACTTGTTGAGGAAGTGATTGACATCGTCATGTCTGCATTTTAGGGAAATCATCTTGCCAGACAGGCAAAGAAGACATCAGAAAGAGGCTTGAAATACAGTTTATGAAGCATTTTCCCCACCACATTATGCTACCCAGACCTTCCTTTCCCAGAGAAAACCTTCTAAAGCTTCCCAAATATAATTATATATAATTTCTAGGGTAATCCAACAATACTGTAAAGTGGAGCTAGGTGAGGGAAAGGGAAGTGAGTATAACTGGTTGTTGCCAACTTACAGATAAAATACCAAGCAAATTGCTCAGCTTTCCCTCCATTTTGCACTCATTTTGGTTTACTTTTATTTGACAAAAAAGAAGTTAAAAAACAGATCATGGTGGCTCAAATCTTCCTTTTTAGAGGAAAATGCATTAAGATTCAAAGGATGTTGCAATGTCTCTGTGATGCCATCTGTTAACATACTTATCTAGATTTGTTTACTCTTCTACATTCATAGAAGTTAAAGGGAAATGGTAGCTCATTTCACTAAGACCATACTAAGTGATAGAGGTTCTATCTGGATTTAATTGACAGAAACCACATCCCACTATCTGAGGCCTGAGATCACTACTGTATTTGAAAACGAGATCAGAGAGAAAGATGCCATCATTGCTGCTTCTGACACTGGACTTTCACCACAGTCCAACTCTGGGATTATGGAATTCTGAGACATGGGTTTTAGAAGGGCTGAAACACCTACAGCTTTACACCTAGATCTGCCAGCCTGAACCTTCTCTTTGAGATAACATCCAGGGTGCTGATTCAAGATGGAAATCTAGAAGCAATTATTCTGGTTTAAAACAAAAAACAAAGACTAATAGGAAGTTAACTATAAATCCCTAGAATATACTTAAAAGTCATGGATTGACCAAAAAGACCTATAGAATGATCATACTTGTAATGATGTTTGTTATGATCATCTTCTGTCTTTCCCTCTAGTGATTTATGGTGAATTTCATTCATAGAGATGTGGATTGTTCCTTTGATACCATTAGTATAGGGAATTCCTAAATGAGAAAATTCCCTCTACCAAGGCAAGCTGACAATTTCTCTCCAATTTATATTGTTATAGGGTTGCTTACAGGACTGAGAGATTAAATGATTTATCTGGAGTCATTTAACTAGTATGTTTCAAAGGTAGAATTTGAATTTAAGTCTTTCTGTCATTGAAGCTGGTTCTTTATCTGTCATGCCATGTTACTTCTGAGAATACAATATAGAGTACCTTTGAAAAATGTAGTTTTTTAATAAATAGTACTTTATGAATCTCATAATATTCTAAAGACAAGATTTATGTTCTCATCATAGTTTTATGGAGGAATATTTTCCAAACAGAGAATAAATAATATCAGTGAGCAGCCAAATGGCACAGTGGAAAGAGTACTGGGAATGGAGTCAGAAAGACTCGTCTTCCTGAATTCAAATCCAGCATCAGACACTTACTAACTGTGTGATCCTGGGTAAGTAATTTAACCCTGATTACCTCAATTTCCTTATCTGTAATATGAGCTGGATAAGAAAATGGCAAATCACTCCAGTATAGTTGCCAGAAAATCCCAAATGGAGTCACAAAGAGTCAAACACAATTGAATCAATGGAATGACAACAATATTGGTTGGTCATCGGATCACAGACAGACCTGTAAGGAGCTTTAGAATCCATTTGGTTTACTGATATGCCATTCTCTTATTTTATACAGTCCCAAAGGATAAATAATTCCACAAAGTCACATAGGTTGTAAGTAGTAGAGTCCAGATTTGAATTCAGGTCTTCTGACTCCAAATTAAGTGATCTTTTCCACTGTGATATGTTTTGATCTTTCACTATATATGAAAATTAGGGAAATGATATATAATTCAGGTGTAACCCCTGCATCAGAAATGCCTCACTAGGAATATCTTGCCACTGTAAATAGTAGTTCCAGACCACTTAACCATTCCCTCCCTACCAATTCCATCATGTTCACAATTGTCATTGAAGATATGCTGAATATTACATATCAAAAGGAAGTCTTATTAGAAAAAAGAAAACCAATTCCACAAACTTTTATTAAGAATCTATAATATACAGAGTACTAAGTCTACCAAAAAAAACACAACATGAGACCATTCCTGCCCCCCAAAACCTTGCATTGTACTGAGATGTGCATAGACAAAGAAATGGAAGATAATTTGAGAGGTAAGAAAATTGATGCTTTATTAACTGTATGACCTTGAAGGTATTGCTTTATTTCTTTGATCCTCAGCTGCCTTCGGAGTATAAAATGGGTATGTGAGAGATGGGGTTGGATGAGATGATCTCTAACTCGTGCCTACTACTGCTGGATTCCAAGCATAATCCTAAAACAAGCTAACCATTATGATAACATTCTCAACTTCCATATCTGTGAATATGACTTGTGTCTTTCAATGAGATTTCAGCCTCTAGCTTGCAATTGTAATTATAAGCTAAGTTACTGAATCTTGTTTTGTCATTGTCAATGTATGCCTTTTGCTTCTTTTAACATTTCTTGTGGAACTGGAATGACCTCCAGGAATTGATGCAGAGTGAAAGGAGCAGAACCAGGAGAACATTATACACAGAGACTGATACACAGTGGTACAATCAAATGTAATGGACTTCTGTACTAGCAGCAATGCAATGATCCAAGACATTTCTGAGGGACTTATGAGAAAGAAAACTATCCCCAACCAGAGAAAGAACTCTGGGAGCAGAAATACAGAAGAAAACAACTGCTTGATCACATGGGTTGATGGGGATATGATTGGTAATATTGACTTTAAACAATTGCCCTAGTGCAAATATTTATAATATGGAAATAGGTCTTGATCAATGACACATGTAAAACCCAGTGGAATTGCTCATCAGCTATGGGAGGGGAGTTATATGAAGGGAGGGAAAGAACATGAATCATGGTACCAAGGAAAAATTTTCTTAATTACTCAATAAAAAATTTAAAAAAACACATTTCTTTTGTATGTAGAAAATAAATATCTGGCCCATACCTGATTCACATTGTATGTTTAGTGGCTTTACACTGGTTCTTCCAAAAGAAACACTAAGAATGAGCCAAAGCCTAAGCCACAAATAATCCCACCCACCCCCCTCCCCAAGGCACCAGTATAAGGAAAGTAAATGAACCAAAGAGTAGAAGAAAAGGGAGTTAATCCCTCAGTCCCTCAGGACTAACTCCTATCTATACCACATGCCTGGGTCTTGAGCAGAGGTATCATTTTGGGAGAGGTAATGAGTACAGATCTGTTCCCATCACCACCTGGTCCAGCAGTGGTTCCTCTATGCTCAACCATAAGCCTAAATTGTCAATGAGAAATAAATAGTAAAAAGAAAATGGAATTTAAAAAAATTCTAAATGTCAACTTTTGTCACTTTGTCTTTTTCTAAATCATGTCTTACACTCTAAGACCCCATGTGCATTTTTCTTGGCAGAGATATTAGAACGGTTTGTCATTTCCTTCTCCAACTCATTTTACAGAAGAGGAAATAAAGTAAACAAGGTTAAGTGACTTGCCCAGGGTTACATAGTTAATAAGTGTTTCAGGCCATATTTAAACTGATGAAGATGAATCTTCCTGATTCCAAGCCAGGTTCTTTATCTGCTGGACCATCTACTAGCCCATGCTACCCATCTTCTTCAACTTCATGACACATTTTTCTATTAAAAATCTCTTTTGCATTTTTAAAAAAAATACCACACATCTTCCAGTGAAAATGAAAAAATATTTTATGTAAAATGACATGAAAGAATATAAGCCCTCTCTTCTAGATTTAAATATTTTATTTCTTTAGAAAAATTTTCCATGGTTACATGATTCCTGTTTTTACTTCCCCTTCATCCCCCTTCAACTCCTACCCCCATATCCAATGCACATTTCCACTGGTTTTAACACGTGTGATCAATCAAGACAATTACATATTATTGATAGTTGCATTGGAGTCTACATCCCCAACCATATCTGCATCAACCCATGTGTTCAAGCGTTTGTTTTACTTCTGTGTTTCCACTCCTGTAGTTCTTCCTCTGAATGTAGAGAGCGTTCTTTTCCATAAATACCTCAGAATTGTCCTGAGTTGTTGCAATGTTGCTAGTACAGAAGTCCATTACATTTGATTTTACCAGTGTATCCATCTCTGTGTACGCTGTTCTTCTGGCTCTGCTCCTTTCACTCTGCATCAGTTCCTGGAGGTCTTTCCAGTTCACATGGAATTCCTCCAGTTTATTATTCCTTTGAGCACAATAGTATTCCATCACCAGCATATACCACAATTTGTTCAGCCATTCCCCAATTGAAGGGCATACCCTCATTTTCCAGTTTTTTGCCACCACAAAAAACATGACTATAATACAAGTCTGTTTATCTATGATCTCTTTGTGGTAAAAACCCAGCAATGCTATGGCTGGATTGAAGGACAGGCAGTCTTTTAGAGCTCTTTGGGCATAGTTCCAAATTGCTAGCAAGAATGGTTGGATCAGTTCACAACTCTACCAGCAATGCATTAATGTCCCAATTTTGCCACATCACCTCTAACACTCATTGCTCTCCCCTTCTATCATTTTAGCCAATCTGCTAGGTGTGAGGTGGTACCTCAGAGTTGTTTTGATTTGCATTTCTCTAATTATTAGAGATTTAGAACACTTTCTCATGCCCTTATTAATAGTTTTGATTTCTTTATCTGAAAATTGCCTATTCATGTCTCTTGCCCATTTATCAATTAGGGAATGGCTTGATTTTTTATCCAATTGATTTAGCTCCTTGTATATTTGAGTAATTAGACCTCTGTCAGAATTTTTTGTTATAAAGATTTTTTCCCAGTTTGTTGTTTCCCTTTTGATTTTGGTTGCATTGTTTTTGTTTGTACAAAAACTTTTTATTTAATATAATCAAAATTTAAGCCCTCCCCAAGAGACATGAATAGGCAATTTTCAGATAAAGAAATCAAAAGTATCAATAAGTACATGAGAGGGGGCAGCTGGATGGCTCAGTGGATTGAGAGCCAGGCCTAGAGACAGGAGGTCCTAGGTTCAAATCCGGCCTCAGATACTTCCCAGCTGAGTGACCCTGAGCAAGTCACTTAACCCCCATTGCCTAGCCCTATAACAAAAATAAAAAAAATAATACAGAAGGATATATATAAAAGATATTAGGGTTTAAAAATTTAAAAAAAAAGTACATGAAAAAGTGTTTTAAATCTCTAATAATTAGAGAAATGCAAATTAAAACAAATCTGAGGTATCACCTCACACCTAGAAAATTGGCTAAAATTAAAGAAGGGGAGAGTAATGAATGCTAGAGGGGATGTGGCAAAACTGGGACATTAATGCATTGCTGGTGGAGGTGTGAACTGATCCAACCATTCTGGCTGGCAATTTGGAATCATGCTCAAAGGGCTATAAAAGAATGCCTGCCCTTTGATCCAGCCATAGCATTGCTGGGTTTTTACCACAAAGAGATCATAGATAAACAGACTTGTATTATAGTCATGTTTTTTGTGGTGGCAAAAAACTGGAAAATGAGGGTATGCCCTTCAATTGGGGAATGGCTGAACAAATTGTGGTATATGCTGGTGATGGAATACTATTGTGCTCAAAGGAATAATAAACTGGAGGAATTCCATGTGAACTGGAAAGACCTCCAGGAACTGATGCAGAGTGAAAAGAGCAGAGCCAGAAGAACATTGTACATAGAGATGGATACAATGTGGAAAAATAGAATGTAATGGACTTCTGTACAATGCAATGACCCAGGACAGTTCTGAGGGATTTAAGGAAAAGAACGCTCTCTACATTCAGAGGAAGAACTGCAGGAGAGGAAACACAGAAGAAAAGCAGCTGCTTGAACACATGGGTTGAAGCGGACATGATTGGAGATTTTGATTCAAAACTACCACACCAAGGCAACAATCAACAATTTGGAAATAGGTCTTGATCAATGGCACATGTTAAAACCAGTGGAAATATGCATCAGCCATGGAGTGGGGGGATATGGGGGGGGGGAGTTAAGGGGAAAGTAAGAGCATGAATCATGTAACCATGTTAACTTTTCTAAAAATGAATATTAATATATGTTAAAAAAAATTTAAGCCCTCTCTTCTTGGAGGCATGGTACAGTGGAAAGACTGGTAGATGCAGATTAAACAAATCTAGGTCCAAATCTACTACTTAAATGACCTTGATCCAGTAACTTAACATTAACTCTTTGACCCTCACCTTTCTCTGTCAAATAAGGAGTTTGTACTTACTGACATGTAATGTCCCTCCCCATTGGAAATCTTTTTCTATATAGAAGGGGATACAGAATTTAAAAAACACTCTCAGATGTGTTCTTAAATTCCTAGATCTCTTACAAATGCAAATTCATGATTTTATGCATAATGAAGGCACTAAGGACTTATTCAAAGATTCTTCCCAAGGTTCATCTGTGTATCTCTCATACTAATTTTCTATAATTATTTAGTCAGGAAAGAGTCCCCCCAAAAAAGAAAACTCAATACCACACCTATAGAAAAATACAAAAGTTACATTTCTGAGCAAACCATACAAAGAAAAAACTAAATTCTTCCATTAAATTATTTACTGGGAATTGGGTAGGGGATGTAGAGAAGGAGGAAAAAATCTTAGCCTCAACAAAGTCAATGACTTAATGATGTATCTATGTTCCCAAATTTAGAAAGCGATTGCATATTTTTTAAATCAACCATAATCTTCTATTCTTTCTTATTTAATAGATTCCAGCATTAGAACTTTCTATTTGTGGAACGGGAAGTATCTCTTATTCCAGTTTCCTAAGAAATCTGTGCTGACTAATGCATGAAGGTTGTTTCTACTTGTTTCATGTTAAGTTTTAGCCTCAACCCGCTTTTGTCATTTTTAATGATTATTACATTCCTTTAAAAAAAAAGAAGTCATTAAAAATTGCCCTCAGAGTCAGCTCTAAACCTAAAAGTGTTTGCACTCTAGATGATACTAAAGAGTTAAAATGCCTCCACTCTTTATACATATATTCATACATAGGGCCAAAGGGATGACATTCTCCTTCCTTAATCATCATCACATTTTATGAGACTTCTATCTTCTTTTGCTTTCATGACCCCCAGTCTGAAAGGCCAAAGTAAATAAAGGTCAAGATAGATGTCAACTCAAGCAATTACTAAAGAGGGAACTTGGCGGTGACCCTCAGATTAGAAATGGTGACCTGTCACAGCAACAGGGGAAAACCACCGCAGCCGCTGCTTCTACCTCCTTATCAAATACAAACTAGATTCACAGGCTAGATTGGAAAAAATTGATATCCCTCATTTGCGTTTTAATCTTTTCTACCTGTCGAATTGCGGTGATACTACCATTTTCCCTCCTCCTCTGGAGACTTGGAGTAGTCTAACCACAGAGATTAAAGATTAGATGGGAGGAAAGACGGAGAACCCATGTATTTTGGAGGGGGGGTGAAGGAAAAACTAGCACCCTATCAAATTTTAACAAATATAATCAGGTTGTTTTGAAGTGACTAAAAGAAGCAAATTTAAAATAACCCACATTTATATTTGTCAGCTATCAAAAACACTAATAATTTTTTAACTGCCATTGTTCTGTTGTTACTGATTACCCAGAATTTCTTTGATAACAGATTAAATTTTGCAGATTCCATTACCTGTATCCAAGTATTCTCTCCTTTCATGACTTCTACCTGAAGTCACTCAAGGAAAGAGTGAACTCTTTCCCTTTTTGCCCTTACAAAGACTCACCATACTCTAAATACGATTCCTTTCTCTTCAAAATATTGTTCAAATTCTCAGAATATTGTTCAGATTGTCCAAAAATTGTTCAAAATGTTCAAAATATTATTTTATTCCCAAATTTTTACTTAATAACAACCAAATTCTCTGCTGCCTTTGCTTTTTCCAAGTCAACCAGTCAAACAATCAATCAACAAGTACTTATTTATTAAGAATCTACTTATTCTGCACCAGGCCCTGTGGTAGGTGCTAGGGATACAAGGGAAAAACTGAATAGTCAGTACTTTCAAGATGTTTGCAGTCTATGAAGAGAGATATGTAACATGTAAGGTACAAGTGGAAAGGATGTGAGGTAGTCCATGAAGTCTTCTGTGTCTCTTTAATGATTATGAACCCACTAATTGATAGGGATAAAAGCAAGATTAGAAAACTAGAATGATTTCATCAGTGAGATTTGGGCTGAGGAAGGATAGAAGGAAATTTTAAGTCAATGTAATATTTTGATAACATGGTCAGACAAAGAGGTTTTATTCCATTTTTTGTTATTTCAATTGTCATATTTCACTAGGAGAGAATAACAACTAATTACCCTCCCCTCATTTAATAATGCCTCAGCAATCTTTCCTGGTGGATTATTTTAAATTACAATGTAGAGTAATTATCTCTGGCAAAGTTCAGCAAGTCTAAAAACCACATTAGCAACTGAATAAGGAAACTGAGAGGTCCCTATTCAAACCCTGAAAAAGAGTTCCCATCATTCAGGCATTAGATTTAGGGGGTTGGGGGAGGAGAAATCAAGAGCTTCATTGTAAAGGACCTTCTGAAAGCAAAGAGGAGATACTTTAAAATGACTGGCTAGAAAGAAAAACAACTTTCAAGTGAGAGTGTAAAATATATTTCTAACATCTTGCCAAAAGCCATCAGACCCCCAAGGTTGAAAGGGGCAGAAGGAATAGTCTCCTGGAATCAAAGGATCTGAATTCACATCCTGAATCTGCCATCAATACATGTTGACCCAGGGCAAGGATCTTCATATCTATTTTTGTTTCCTTTTATAAGGGGATTGGAACAAATGGCCTGAAAGGTTCTTTCTATATCTAAATCTTAAACTAGACTAGAGAATCATTCAGCTAGAAGGAAAAATAATGTCCTCATTTGTGAAACAAGGTCAAAGAGGTTAAATCACTGACTTACTGAGAGTTATACAAGTAGTCATCACTAGAGCTTAAATTTGAACCTTGGTGCTCTAATTCCAGAGCCAGAGTAACTTCCATTGTATATAATAATGTTATAATTATAATACTATACCTGAGGAAAAATAAAAATAGTAATATACAAGAGAAAGGAAGCTGATTTTGCTGTCAGGAGATCCAGGTTCAAATTCTATTTCATAATTACTTCAGTCACTTCATTAACCTGTGACTCAGTTTCCTCATCTAAAATAAGGAGGGATTGGACTAGATGGCTTTTGACATCTAATAATCCAGTGATTTGAACCCTCATCAAATTATTTCGAATTAAATTCTTTCCTGCTAATACATTGCTTTCTCCCATTCTTTTTCCTTGTATTTAAATCAGAAAACTCAGAGAATGTTTAATTAAAATGATTAATGTTCCCTCTCATCAATGAAATGGACTGAAGCATAAACATCTTTAACATTCTCTTTGAATCTTTACCCACACCTCCAAGAATGCCTCATGGATTCCAAACAGCGATATTATGGATATTATGTTCTTTACAATAGAAACCAACGGGTCAAGAATGCAGTCCATCCCTTTCAGCAATCAGTCCAATCATGTACAATTTCCTTTACCAAATTCTGAGAATCTGAATGAAAAAGTAAGGGGAAAGGAAAGGTGGGTATGAAAAATAAAAGGAACAAAATGAAAATTCATCCTTCTTTCTTTATGATGGCAGTGGTTAACAAAGCTGTGAATGAACAAGATTGGAGAGGCTGCTTGTTATAGCATGACATGTTTTTAGTTTTTCCAAGAGGTGTGGTCCAATTTTTTAAAATCCTATTTACTGAAAAACAATTGTCTAGGAAAGAGAGATCTGACATTCATATAGGAGTGGTTTCCCTCTAAACTTCATCTCTGTGGCTCTGAGATATGAATCACAGAAAACTGTGTAACTCTCTGTGGCCAGTACTCATTTTGTCTGCACCCACTCACCCTGGGTGGAGCCAGCATTCAGATAAAGCCTAATATTATTTTTTTTAATTTCCCAATTCATCAAGAGCCTATGAATTTCATATGAACTTAAAAATAGAGTAAGGATTTTTTTAATATGGAGAAAAGTTCGAATTTCCAAAGGACAAATTCATTTGAACAAGATTCTATTGTTAGCCCACATCCATCTCCAATTTTCGTCTTTGTTTTTCATCTTTCTACTGAAAGGTAGCAAAATAATGAAGACTGAAATTTGAAAGCCTGAAATTTGTTAGTGTTTATGTTAAAGCCTAATCTTGTCTATGGAGTCTACAATGAAATAGCAGAAAGTCCAAATGAATGTATTTTATATTTAGATGTATACAGCATGCAGGATATTTTTGTGATGGACCAGTTACCCCCATTATTCTGAAGAAATGTTTGTTTTACAAGTCCTATTTAGTGAAGACTCCTCAATCTCACAAAAAGGATATTAATTTGGAATTTGAAATGTGAGAAATTGAATATTAAAAATTCATGTAACTGGTGAAAAATATTGCTGAAAAAATAAAAAGATTTATTATATGGTAAAAGGAAATTCTAGTAATAGTAACTACTATTCTAGTAATAATGGGTTACTTGTGAGAAACAAGGAAAAGTGTTCTATGGAGTTTGGGACCATTCTATGCCTGAACAATCATGATTTTCAAAATCATGTGTTATTTTTAAATTAGTTAATTTTTAAAAGTTAAAAACAAAGCTGAATCTGGCTGGCCTTCTTCAGGGTTGCAATTCTGTGTTTTCTATATAATAAAGTTGAGATGGTCTTGTGCTATTCTTTGAAATATCTTCTAAAATTGCCAGTCAATTTGAATGAATGACTTGAAGTACCATGAAAAGCCACTTGCAACCTGTGGTACTCTGAGCAAATCACTGTGGGCTTCATCTTCATAGTCAAATTCTAAGAGGCAATGATTGCAAGTCAATTATAAATATCATCTTCTTAAACTGTCTCTCCTACTTTACCTCTCTTCCATCTATCTCTGGCCCTAAAATGTTTGTTTGCCATTTAACTGAAAGTACATATCTAGGCAGCTAGATTTTGTTTCCTTAGACCCTGATTTCACTCATTAAATGACTTTTCAGGAAAATGGCTGTGTAAAATTGTAATTAAAAGTTTTATTTAAAATGATTTCAAGAGGGCAGTCTCAAATGCCCAACTTACTTGATTGCAGGTTATTCAATTAATCAGCCAATTTATCCATTCAACCAACATCTAGCCTACTGCTTGTGTTTGGGGATGTAGGGACAAAACTGGGGCAGCTAGATTTTCTAAATCTAGGCAGCTAGACTCAAACTCTACCGATAAAAATACAGCCCAAACAATAGCTAGGATATATACTTTAGTGAATGCTGGGGAATTGTAATGGTCAATTTTGGTCATTAGATTAGATAAGAAAGCACTTCTCTCCTTTAGGTAGAGAAATAGCCTTGAGTTTGGAATGGTGCATATATTAACAGACTCAGGCACAGTGCAAATTGATTTTGCTTTACTGTTTTCTTGTTATAGTGGAAGTCCTAGGGGAGGAGACACCAATATCCATAAATAACTGTGATGTAAAAATAAAGGGTCAATTAATTAATGAATATTTTTAATTTTTCAACCTACATAATTCTACCTATTCTTAGAATAACAGAAAAAGTTAATATTTAATACCTCAAATTTTTATCTACCCACTCACTTTTCAATTTCTTATCATCTGGATTCCATCCTGAAAACTGAAGCAATGTTGTTGGTTTTTTTTCAATAGTGCCAGTGATTTCTATTGCTAAATTCAAAAGTCTTTTTGCTGTTTTCATCTCTCCTGGACTCTCTGCAGCATTTGACATTAAGTTCCTTGAGGGCAAAGGCTGCCCCAGTTTTGTCCCTACATCCCCAAACACAAGCAGTAGGCTAGATGTTGGTTGAATGGATAAATTGGCTGATTAATTGAATAACCTGCAATCAAGTGAGTTGGGCATTTGAGACTGCCCTCTTGAAATCATTTTAAATAAAACTTTTAATTACAATTTTACACAGCCATTTTCCTGAAAAGTCATTTAATGAGTGAAATCAGGGTCTAAGGAAACAAAATGCAAACTAAGTTCTAATGTGCTTCCAAATGACAAAGCAATAAATCAATCAACAGGTATCTATTTGACAGCTATTATGGGCCCAGTGCTTGAGTAGGTGCTGTGAGAGATATTAAATCCAGATCCTTCTAGAGTCAGCATTTATGAACCAAGATCCATTTAGATTCAGTTTCCATTTATGCTGTATAGTTTACAAGTATTTATGGTTTACATATATTTCATTTAAAGTCCTTTGTATTTTGTAGTAACCCTCATATTACAGATAAGGAAAATAAGAACTAAAGAGTGATGAGCCCAGAGTCAACTGATCATTTATTGAACACATATTATGCACCAAACATGGCACTAAGCATTCAGAAATCCAAAAAATAAAATGATCCTTAGGCACAAGTTCATATTCTAATGAAGGAGATGAAATATATACAAAATAGACATAGTCTAAGAATAACATTAATAAATACAAATATGTACAAAGTAATTAAATACAAGCTCATTTAAGGGGAAGTCACTTGCAACTAGAAAAATCATGATGGACTGCAGGCAGACCTTCTGAGCTTTGTCTTAAAACAACAGAAGAACTCTACAAAGTGGAGATAAGAAAATATTATATTCTAAGCATGTTAAAAGGCCAGTGTAAAGGCAAAAAGTAAATGGAACAGTTTACTGATGAACTGAGAGAAGGTCAATTTAACTAGATTTCAGAAGTAATATACAGTGAAGGTGGAAAAGGATGTTGGGGCCAGGTTGTATAGGACTCAAAGAAATTAATATTTTATTCTATAAGCAATAGGAATATATAGCTCCAGGCCCTACTGGAGCTGGCTGGGGAGAGAGGCAGCTAGATGGTGCATTGGACAGAGTTTGGGGCTTGGAATCAGGAAGAATCATCTTCATAACTTCAAATCTGGTCTCGGATACTTGATAGCTGGGTGATCCTGCAAGTCACTTAACCCTGTTTGCCTCAGTTCCTCATCTATAAAATAAAAAGAGAAGTAATTGGCAAACTACTCCATATCTTTGCCAAGAAAACCCCAAATAAAGTCACAGAGAGTAGGATACAACTAAAAAAAAACTATTGACAACAAAAGAAGCTAGATGAGTGAGGGACTTGTGTATTAGATCTATAAAAATATCTCTGACAGCAAAGAGTAAGATGATGAATGCTAAGAACTCACTGCTGAATCTTGCAACTCCAAATACTGATTTTTTCATTCCTCCATTAAAGGAGATGAAAAGCCAGCCAGTACTCCCTGGGGTACCAAGATGCCTTTCGTCAATTGATGTCAGAATTTGAAGGTACTCAAAGTGGTGGTTGGGTCCTTGAGGTCCGTTTCTCTGCCAGTGGGAACTGCCTCACTTGGGAAAATCATGATCTTACTGTATCAGTTGCTGATCCCTCCCAAAATATGAGGATGCCACTGCTGAAAACAGAGTTCCTCATGCTCTTGAGTGTGTTGTTTGTCTTTGAGAATAGTGTGGTGGTTGCTGGCCATGGCTATTTAATAATGATGATCATGGCTCCTTGACCTTTGTTCCACCATGGAACACTTCCGTAACATAGACAAGAGAGGATGACAACACTACCTAGACACACCATAACAGAACAGTATCAAACAAGTGTCTGTTGATGAAGTGGACAAGCAAGACTGCCACAAATTTGGCCACCATTGGCCACCATCTCACAATGACAATTTCGGATTTTAAGACTTTAGGGTCTTGGATGGAGGAGCTACAAATCATGTGAAGTTATATTTCTATTCTCTAACATGACAGACATTTGACAGAATACAGCTCCATTATTTGTACGAAGTTCAGAAAGATCCTACCACAAGTCAACACTGGAACAATATCCCTTGCAAATGTTTTGTTGTTATTTTTTTTTAACAAAATTGGTGAATGTATTGTTTTTTTAATCAGCAAGTATGTCTTTTTGATTGGTTATTTCATTCCATTCTTGACCAAAACTGCTCTTTAAGTAATTTATTGTGGGATTTTGTCACACTAAATTAAAGGGAGATTTTATGTAAATAGCTAGAAAAAAAATTTTAAATACAAGGGAAAAAAAGAAGTGTTTGTAGGCCAGCTAGGTGGCTCAGTGGATAGAGAAATAGGCCTGAAGGTGGGAGGCCCTCAGTTCAAATCTGACCTCAGACACTTCCTCGTTGTGTGATCCTGGGCAAGCCGCTGAACTCTAATTGCCTGGCCCTTGCCATTCTTCTGCCTTGGAACCAACACTTACTATCAATTCTAAGACAGAAGGTAAGGGCTTTAATAAAAAAGGAAACAAAAGTGTTTTGGAATCCTAAAAGGACTATATAAATCTGAACTATTATCTAATTTGACCCATTATCTAATAAATAGGAAGATTTAGGATTTTTTTTATTTTTTATTATATTTTATATTATATTTTTTTATATTTTTAGGATCTATGCTAGATTCATATAATAGTATGTAGCAAAATTGGAATTAGGGTCTGAGGTTTAATTAAATAATGATGTGTTTGTACATGTATTTTTTCATTGTCTTGATTCAGTCTGGTTCTCTTTTTACTCCAGCATGCTACTCATTACAAATAATTAAGTATCTTCAGAAGATCACAGAATCATAGGGATTTCAGGTGATGATGATAATAATAAAGCATTGATTAAATGCTTACTATATTATGATATAATATATTAAGTACTCTTCTATGTTATTATAATATGAAGAACTCGTTTACTTCTAATAGGAAAGAAAACATGTAAAAGGGAGCCTAAATGCTGAGAGTGGTGGCAGATAAGAAGGCTGTGTTATAGGCAAGATAAGGTAAAAAATAAAAAATAGCCAACAGGCAAGTTATCTTGGAAACCATCTGGATAAATTATTACAAATGAAGAAACTAAGGCCCAGAAAAGATAAGTGACTCAGGACAATCATAGATGATGAGGATTCTAGGATAAGAGATCATAGGATCACAGTGCTTACTGCAGGTCTCAGAAAAGCTAAGAGGTAGGACCACTGATTTCAAGCTAGAAGAGACCTCAAACATTATCCTGTGCAAACTCACTCATTTTACAAATGAGGAAATCAAAGCAAATTAGTTAAAGTTACAAAAATAGTAAGAGTTAGAGGTATAATTCAAAGTTAGTTAGTGCCTCTGTGTAGGGTCAGAATTGTCCATTGTACTATGCTGTTTAGCAGAATTTACATTTGATTCAGGAGGCAACAGGGAATCATTAATAGGTATTTTGACTGATGAAAAACATGAAAAAATTAATAACTAAATTAGCTTGTTTATAATTTGTAGAATGGGATGGAAGACACTAACATCCAAAAAGAAAGCGACTGCATTAATCCAAGCATGTGATATAGAGGTCTAGACAACCAGTAAAGTCAAAATAGTAACCAATAGGAAGAGAATGCAAGAAAGAATCAACACAATTTTGGTGACTAACTGGATGTGCAATATGGAATGAAGGAGAGAAGATGACTCAAAGATGACTCCATGACTCCCAGCCCAAGTGGCTGGTGCCATTGTTAGAAAGAAGAAAATAGTGGGGAGTAGTACATTTGTGGTTAAACAAGGTAATTTGGGGTTTCAACATGTCCTAGTGGTGGTGGTAGTCAGGATGAAGAAGACATTAGGAAAGAGAGGAGTGAGCTTAGATGAGAGGTTGGGGGGAAGGGTAGGCACAGATTTAAGAATCATCAGTATATGGGTAATAATTGAAACTGAAAATAAATGAGCTGAAAACAATTTGGAATTATATCTCCAATGGAGGGTAATCGTTTATTTTTTATGTATATAATTATATATGTATATATATTCCAAATGATGTCTTTGGATTCATATGACCACAAATATTTATAACAATAATGATTTTTTTGTTATTCCAAAGAACTAGAAACAAAGTAGGAACCCATTAATTGGGGGATTATTTTGGCATATAAATTTAATGGGATGTTATGTCATGGGAGTAAATGAGAAGTATGAAGAATTCAGGAACTTAGGACAAAGAAGCAGAGTTAAATGAACAGAGCTAGAACAATTCATATAATAGCCACAATGATATAAAATCAACTGTAAACTTGAGAATTCTGATCTACCCATTAAATAATCATGACTTCAGAAGATTGATGATGAAGCAAGCCTCTCATCCCTTGGCAGAGAAGTTAATGGACTAGAGAAGCAGAATAAAATATGCATTTTCAAACCAAGCCAATATGTTGATTTGTTTTTGCATGACTTGCATAAACCCCAATGAGAAAAATCTTTTTGAGGGAGATAGAGTGTATAGCGATAGAGATGCACAAACAAATAGAGAAAGACAAGAGTATGAACAAAACATAAAAAATGTACAGATGGAAAGGAAAGAAGTCCAGAAGGGAACACAAATAGGGCAATTTTGTTACTCCCTTGTTAAATTTAGTAAAATTTTTATGCTATTTTGCAAAAGTTCAGAATCATAAAAAAATATTCTTCTTTGTATATTAAATTATTTGCTGATCATTGTTATATTCACAACAAAAAAGAAAACATTAAATAAAAAATAAAACAAAATGGATTAGCTCCCTTATGTAGGTGATGGTATAGGGACAGAAGAGACCTGTGAAAGTCACTATCTAGAAAGAAGGAGAAAAAGGAACCAATAAGTATTTATTGAGTGGATTCTTAGTATATTGGAATAAAAAGGAGCCTTAAAAATCTACTCTATACAGTGATGGTGAACCTTTTAGAGACCAAGTGCCCAAACTATAACCCTCATGTTACATTAGAGCCCTCTACCTTACCCAAGACAGGAGAGGGAGGAAGCTCTCCCATTGGGCTGCTGAACATATGAACAAGTAATGAAAGAAATGTCCTCAGACTCCTGTGGAGAGGGGGAGGGGAATAGCCCCCTCAGGCACATGTGCCATAGGTTCACCAGCAAAGCTCTATACCCTCATAAGAGTTCACAGTTGAGACAAAACCAGCATACATGAAACACAAGGGAAAGATGAAAGCATTGAGTTGGGTGAGGAGCAGGTAAGACTTGACTGAGGAGGTGGTATTTGAGTTGAGCTTACCATGAGTATAGACAAAGTTTCTACTGCAATTATAAAGGATGGAAGGAGAGTAATGATACTGAGAAAGCAGTGAGTAGGATGAGCACAGAAGATAAAGCTAATTCAATTCAGCTGGAATGTGGACTACACTGAAGAGACTACTCAAAGATAAGAATAGATGGGAGCCAATCTGTGATGGGCTTTGAACATCAAGGTCAGGAATTTAAAGATTATTTAATAGGGAACTGAAAACCATTCAAGTTTAGATCATCTTAGACCATCAGGCCTAGACAATCAACAAAACAATAAATTGAGTCTTATTTCATAGTGTTTGCCTATTTTCAAAGTATAAATAAATGCTCACACTGAAAATTTAACAATCAGCTCTTTCAATCTGGTATGAGCGGACTCTAGCACTCTCCTGCATGACTTTCAACTATTAAAAATGGAATATTAGTGTTCAAAAGAGAAAAGGCACTGAAATGCACAGATCTTTACTAAGGGGCATCAGTCTAATTCTGAAATGTGACTAGCAGATAAGATTTAAAGAAGTAGAAGAACTGAAATAGATATGAAAGAGAATGGTATACCTTATTCCTTTCAGACTCTACTAGTCTATCTTGTAAACTTTTCTACTTTAATAAAAGTGAAAACAGATGTTTCATTCTGAAATCATAGTCTTGATTTGATTTGATTGAAGGAGGTTTTTCTTCATTTCTATTAAATCATTGGTCAGAAAAGTAATATGACTCACTTTTACAAGTAGAACCATAACTATTAATATCATTATTATTTTAATGATTTAATTGATGTGGAGAATTCTTTGTATGGAAAGTTCCTTCGCAGAAGCAAGTTAGCAATTCATTTGTAACTTTTAGATTTAGAGAGATAACTAGGACAGAAAAAAGTTAAATACTTGCCCATGCTTACTCAACTGGTGTGATAAGAGTAGGTCTTGAACTCAAGTTTTCCTTGATCCTAAAGCTGGTCTTCTATACATTCACCCATGTGGGTGCTCAGCATCATGGCTAAAATTACCCAAAAATGACGCTTTGGAGATCAAAACATGGCCACTGGCACCAATGGCCAAGAAATTCCCATTTTCATCTTGAGGGGCAGAGTTGTACAGCAGATAGAGAGATGACCTCAGAGTCAGGAGGATAAATGTAGGTTCAAGCCCCAACTATAAATACATAATTGTGAGAATGTTAAAACACCTAGCCTTACAGAACCCTAGTCATTCTTTAATACTATACACTGCAGAAAAAGTACAGACCTCTAGGAGCTAAATGGGGTTAAAAGAGTTTCCTCAACCAGAAATTGGCCATGTGAAGAAGTCACTCTTCCAAAAAAGAATCTTTTTAAAAAGCTAAAATTTTTACTTTTAGTCATTCTTAAATGTCAAGGACAGCAATTAGTTGGTAAAGTGGATAAAAAATCAGGCAGGCCTGGAGTCAGGAAGACTTATCTTTGTGAGTTCAAATACAGCCTCAGTGTTTGAGAGCTATATAACCCTGGGCAAGTCACTTATCTCTATTTGCCTCAGTTTCTTCATATGTAAAATGGATTGGAGAAGGAAATGTGAAACCCCTTCAGGCCCTTGGCCAAGAAAACCTCAATGGGGTCAAGAAAAGTCAGATATGTCTGAAATGACTGAGCAACAAAAAAAAGTATCATGTTTGTCCCAAGGTAAACCATTTATTGTTATTAAGTTAAAAAATTGATAGAAGGAGGTTTCTAAAGAGGCCATTCCGTATAGCAGGTAGGAAGTCCAAAAACATTTTTAGAGAGAAAATTGTGATTGACTCCACCTATACACCACAGGCTTGGTTTTCTCACCTGGCATCTGATCTCCCTCATCCTGAAGATTAAATAACTGAATTTGCTGCAGTAATTATTGTGACATTTACTATGATACTTCAGAGATCTGTGATTTCATCAGTTTGGCTACTCCCTCCACTGAAGCAGGTCACCACTCCCTCCACACCTCAGTTAATGGCTCCATCAGTGACTGTTGTTGCTAGAAAAGTCTTCACCTTGTGGCTGACCTCCTGGCAATGAAGCTCTCCTGTGTGGTGAGGCAGTGCTAAGTAGTAGACATAAAATCCATTGCAAGGCTCATATTTTATGCCTTCCCAGCTTTGGAGGTGCCTGCCAGGACTTGTGCTCTGTTGGCACATTGCCTTAAAGAACCCAGCATCACCGCTCTACACCATGAAGTTCTCATAGAGGACTTTAATGAAGGAATTTAATGAAGGACACTAAAAGAAGATAGTGGCTTGGACAAGAAGAAGGATAGAGAGGGAATGGATGTATTAGTCTTTTGGAATTTATTTTTTCTTGAACTTCCACATGCCATCCAATAACATTTGTTTTTAAGTTAAATATTTACATAATCAATCAATCAACAATTTTTAAATAAGAGTCAACTGTGTACTAAAGAATGGGAAAATTGAGTGCTGGCATCAAAGTCAGTAAAGACCTAGACTCAAGTCCCACCATACTGACTGTGACCTTAGGCAAGTCTCTTAACTTCTTAACGTCTCCCCAGGAAACTCTTTAAAACTACACATTGCAGACAGCAGCTTTTTACATTGATATAGAGATTTTCCTTCTTTGGAATTCCTTGCATCTTTGAAATTACAGTTCCAGTCAGACACAAATGTGCTGGGAATACAAATAGAAAAGTGGAACAGATCTTGCCCTCAAGGAGCTTACTTTCTACCAGGGGAAGGAAAGATGCAATATATCAATATATTTTCAAATAAGTAAAGTAGAAATACAAAGGGAAGCAGCTTGTTATAGTAGACATAATGCTAGACTTTTTTGAAATCAGGAAGACTTGGGTTTACATACTGTCTCTGACTCTTACTAGCAGTCTAACCAGGGGATAAGTCAATTAAGCTCCAGCGTCTCAGGTAATTTCCTAAGATTTATCTCCTTATTCATTGACTGGGTGTGATCATTGTTCATGGAAGGTCCCATATTGGGGAAATCATAAATCCTTCTTGAATTCTTATAGAAAGATGGTAAGTGAATAAGAAAACAAAAATGTCAGCAGACACAGCTAGACAGCTCCAATATGCGTTGTCTTTTTTTTCTTTCGAAAAATTACTACCAAAAGCTGACTCAACTCTCAAAAGTCACTTCCTTAAATCACCTGTTCCCATTTCAATAACGTGTCCTCTGAACAAGTGTCCCTCCACCCTAAAGCATTTTTAAATATGTGGGCAACTGTAATAGCATCTGGGGCATTATTTTTTGGTTCTCTTATGACCCTGACTATGTTCCCATGGGAATAGGTGCCTCTGTTGGTGCCTTTATGTCTTAGAGCTTTCTGGTTATCTTTTAATTACAAGTGAGTTCTTGAAGAAAAAACATCATTACCTCTAAGGGAAAGAGCAATAGATCTACCCTGGAGGAGTTAAGGTCAATTGGTCTTGAAATCCTTATTTCAAAGTCCCAAAATCTCTGTGCATTGAGATGGATAACAAATCAATCTCAAACATTCATTAAGCACTTACTATGTGCCAGCCGCTGTCATTTACCTAAAACAAACATTAGCAATCATGCACTAGAGAAGAAAATTACTTTATGTGTTAACAACTGACTCTGACCACAAACATTAATTCATTCTTGTTGTATTGTCATGCTTCATTTTCTTTCCCTTTAGTAAACACTTGATCTTTCTAGTTCTACATTAAGAAAAATTTTTTTCTTCTTTAAGTCAAACAAAAAATCTGCCCCACTTTAGCTTCCAACCAAGGCTCCTAATTCTGCCTTCCAGGACTAAGTAAAATAACTGAATTCCCTTCCTATGCAGAAACCCTTCAAATATTTGAAGGAAGTTATCATGTGACTTTTTCTCAGGTTAAACAAATGCCTCACTGCTTAATAAAAACATTATATGGCATGATCTTGAAGTTTCTCACTAACCTGGTCCATCCTCTGTGAATTCTCTCCAACTTGTCCATTTTCTTTCTAAAATGTGGAACTCAAAGCTGAATATAATATACCAGAAATGATCTGATAAGGAGAAATCAGGGAGGGATGGGAAGGAGGAGGAAGAAGAAAAGATGAGAGTGAGAGACAGAAGGAAGGAAAGAAGGAAGGGAGGAAGGGAGGAAGGAAGGAAGGGATTCTTATTCTACTCTCCTCAGTCAACTATATCCCAAGGTACTCAGTGTACTCAGTTGTACAGTGACTGGTGTTTTGCCTCTTCCTCGATCATGATGCTCCATCTTCCTTTTCACTTATTCTTCTCCATGCCTAGAATACCCTATTTCTTCACTTCCTTCGAGATTCAGGTCAATTCTCATCTTCTGTAGTAGGCTTTCTTTCTATTACTCAACCTTTACCTCTGAGACAACCCTCCATTTGTCTTGTACATGTTTTGTATAAAACTCACTGTTTTCTTATTATCTATTAGAATGTGATTTCTCTGAGAGCTGGAACTATGACCTTACCTTTCGTTACATTCCCAGCTCAGTGTCCAGAACAAGGCAAGCACTTGATAACTGCATTTGACTGACTAATTAGAACATCTACCATTAAGGGGAAAAAAGCTTAGAATCGGACTACTCAATACCCAAGGCATCAGTACAAGTCAGAGGGCCCAAAGCAAATTTTCCCTAATTCACAACTTTGAATAGTACCAACTCTATTGAGTAGTTACATAGGCACCCAGTCTATGCCAGTGAATTTCTATTTCATGGACCATTGATGTCTCACAAGAATTTTAGAGTTAGAAAGTGAAAGAGAACTTAGAGATTATTTATTCATATGTTTTGGTGAAATTTAAAATAGAACATGTAATAATCAGGTCTTACAATGTCTAGGAAAAAACAAAAGGGCAGTTAGGTGATTCAGTGGATAAAGTGCTGGACTCGAGTTCAAATTTGGCCTCAGACACTAGCCATTTAACCCTGTTTAACTCAATTTCTCATCTATACAATGATCTGTAGAAGGAAATAGCAAAACACTCCAGTATCTTTGCCAATAAAATTCCAAATGGGGTCACAAAAAGTCAGACATGGCTGAAACAACTGAACAAAAACAAAAAGAGAACAAAATCTATTCATAAAACTGGAGACAGTGTCTGAAAAATAAAATCCACCAAATATCCATCTTATAGCATATTAAATTGCTTAAAGAAAGATTAAAATATCTTTAAGGATCACTCTCTCCTCCCTGATACTCCCTCAGGGTAATAATATAAGGGAGAAAATGTTCTCTCTTTTCTCTGGGTTTTCAGAACTCCATTCTTCTTTGTCCTTCTACCTATTTGACTGACCCTTCTCTGTCTTCTTTTCTGGCTTCTTTTCTCTTCTCCCTCAATACTACTTCACTCAGTGATCTCACCAACTCCCATGGATTTAATCCTATGCTCATGATTCCAAGATCTACTTTTCCTGCCCCATTATCTCTGATAATCTCTAATCTCAAATATTCAACTGGCTTTTGGGCATTCCAAATTGCATTATTCAAACTCCAACTATCCAAAACTGAGTTCATATCTGTCCATTTAAACCCTCCCTACCTCCTACCTTCCCATTTAATGTAGAAGGCAACACCATCTTCCAAATCCCTCAGGTTCACAGATTCAGCAATATTATTATTAGCTATGTATCCCAAAGAGATAAAGAACAAAAAAGGAAAGAACCTAACTGCACAAAAATATTTAAAGCAGCTCTTTTTGTGGAGGCAAAGAATTGGAAAGTGAGGGGATATCCATCATTTGAGGAATGGCCATGTAAATTGTAGTATTTGATTGTAATGGAATACTATTGTACAATAAGAAATGACAACTTGTAGGATTTCAGAAAAACCTGACAAGAGTTAAGAATTGATGCAGAGTGAAGTCAACAGCACCAGGAGAACACTGTACATAGTTACAGTAATATTGTATGATGAACAACAGTAAATAACTTGGGATTTCTCAGCAATACAATGATCTAAGACAATCTCAAAGGACTCATGATGAAAAATGCCATCTGCTTCTAGAGAAAGAATTGGTGTAGTCTGAATCTAGATCAAAGCAAACTATATTTCACTTTTGTTCTTTTTTCTGTTTTTCCTCCACAAAAAATCATATTTACATGATTGCAAGTGTAAAATCGGTATCAGATTGCTTGCCCTCTCAGCAAAGGGGAAAAGAAGGGAAGGAAGGGAGAGAATTCATGGCTCAATTTTTTAATGTTATTTTTGCCTTTACATATAATTGTGGAAAAATAAAATAATGTCAAAATTTAAAAGAATTAAGTGCACCCATGACATTACTTGCCATTGTGTAAATGACTATAGGACTTGGTGAATTTATAAAAATGATTATTCTATCAGAAAAAAAAATGCTTTGTTTGGTATTCAAAGTCTGTCTCAACCTAGTGCTCTACTTTCTTATTGGTCTTCTTACATTTTACTCTCTAATACATAGTCTTTAAACCAGTGACAGTGGTTGAACAAGACACTCTATCTCTCTGCTCTGGACATTTTCTGTTTGTCCCCCATGCCTGGAATGCTCTCCCTCTTCCACTCTGATTACTGATCTCCCTGGCTTCCTTTAAGTACCAAATAAAATTTACTTTCTATAGAAAGCCTTTCCTAACCTCCTAGTTATCCTGTATATAGCTTACTTTATATATATATATATATGAATTATATATGTATATATAATATATAATTTACGTTTGCATGTTGTCTTTCTCTTTAGCTTGTAAGCTACTTGAGGGCAAGGACTATCATTTGTCTCTATTTAGATCCCCAGCACTTAGAATATTACCTGTCAGGGGAGGTAGGTGGTTCAGTGAATAAAAAGCTAGTCCTGGGGACAGGAGATCCTGGGTTCAAATTTGACCTGAGATACTTCTTAGCTGAATAATCCTGGATAAATTATTTAACCCCCTTTCTGCTATTCTGCCTTGGAACCAATACTTAGCATCAATTCTAAGACAGAAAGTAATAAAAAGAGTGCCTGGCACATAGTATGGGCTTAATAAATATTTTTGATTGATTATAATAGAAACAAATTATGTTAAAATACAATTATCATTTTTTAAAAGTTCAGCTATATGCAATATATTATGCTGCCAACAAGATATACAAATGAGAAAGTTTCTATCTTACCTGTGTGATGTTGGGCAAGCTCTCTGAACCTCAGTTTCTTCATCTGTAAAATGAAGAGGTTGGGCTATATGACCTCTAGGATCCCTTCTACTTCTAAAACTATGATCTGATAATCTTATATGAGTGATAGTCTATATTTTTAATCATAGGCTGAGGAGTCAATAAAATCATCATTATTATGACTGCAAAAACTAAATCCCTAATTGCCGATGCTTAAATAAGTCAGAAATTTATATTATTAATATTTTGTCAGCTATTTAACATGGAAGTCAATTGCAATATCTGCAATCATTCAAAATGAGAAGTATCCAGATCTAGATGGACCCAAATTGGTACAAAAGAAAAGAGAAGGAAGTATATATGACTACTGAGCTGTTAACAGGATAAGAGAATTATTGCATAAAGATCTTTTACATGATTTGGACTTTAGGAAAGTTACTAGTCATTTATATTTAAACCCATGTTTCTTGATCCCCAGATAAAAATTCTATCCGCTATTTATACTCGCTACTCCTTTTGCATAATAGATTCTTAATATGTTTGTTGAATTAAATGGGATGGAATGGGATTGGATTGAGGACCTACTAATGATATACCATATTAGGTCCATAATTAAAACAAGGTGGGAACTGGGATCTCAGTTTCCACTGTTTACTGATAACCTGTGACAGACTTCATTAAAAAAAATCAGAAACTAGTACACATTTTTCCCTCCAGGGAAGATTTCCTTGCCTAAAAGCCCTATATAAAATGTCATTCCAAAAATCAGATAAATTAAAGATAGCAGAAAACTAATTAGTTTCCAAGACACTCAATTTGCCACCAGGTACGACCTTTCATGGTGAATGTATTTACTAATTGTTTAGTTAAGACAAGCTGTGAAAAAAATGAGAGGGGGAATAGAGGGACAATAAGTCTTTTCTCTTGCTTTCTCATCAGCCCAAAGCATCCTGACTGCCTACATGGTTTTTCATTAGTCCAGGGTATTAAAAAAGCTTTTATTAATATATTGTAGAAATGGAGCCAGACTGCTGTCATTAAGTATACTCTATTGTCCAGACATGTTTTCTTTTGTGGCTGAAACTTGAATGTTTCCTCCCAGGCAACTTGACAGAGCAAATTCTCATTTCCTTGAAAAGATAAAGTCCCTGCGTTGGAACAATCACTTGATTAAAAAAAATCTAGCCTGTTACCATCAGAATCTAGCATTCAATTCATTTCAATTCCACCAGCATTTATGAAACATTTACATTGTGCCAGACACTGGGGATGCAAATGCAAAATTAAAAGACGCCTTGTCCTTAAGAGGTTTGAATCCTACAGGGGAGAAAGAACATGTACACAGATAAATACATGTAAAATTGACACAAAGGAATTTCAGTGGAACTAATTATTGGGACAACTTAGAGTCCTTTTTAAGGACATGGCCTTGAAGGGAGCTAGAGATGCAAAGAGGCAATGGTACGGAGGGAGGGTATTCGAGACAAATAGGGACAATGATGCAAAAGCAACACAGGCAGGAGATGGCATTTATAGAGACCAGCAAGTAGACCAGTTTGGAATGACATAGAGTAGACATAACTGCCCTGGAAGCCAAGAATATTTAGGTTCAGTTTCTGACACATGACTCTTGTGAGCGAGATGATCATGGCCAAGTCAGTTCATCTCTCAGATAAATATCTAGCTATAAATAATATTAAATGGTGTGTCAGTTTCATTGGTGAAAGATCCATTATTTATTGATATGTTATGATCAGGACTTAAGAAGACTGTCTAGGACAAGAGCCATAAAGGATCATTATTTAGAAAAGTCAAAGCTTCCCTTTCCCAACTCATGATTTTTCCTAACATCTTATGATTGAGAGAAAATTATTTTTCCTTTCTGAATTTCTTATATGAGAAATTCCCTATTTATGTATGTTAGCCTGGATAGAATAGTTCCAACCAAACATCCCAATTGATATGAGGAGGAAAAATCTCTGCCTTAAAATAGTTTTTATAATACTTTCTTATTGATTTATTTTGTTTGGCACAAATGTGTACTACCCAACAAACATCCTCACAAATGGCCTGAACAAGTAAATTGCTCAAAAATGATTAAGTCAAATAGCCTAATCAAGTGATTGCCACTAATGCCGGTCACATCCACATCGCACTTTTGTCAGCTAATATTGGCATCTAAAAGATCCATATTCCTATTGCATTGAAGTTAAAGAAACAGTTTAATAAATCTGCCACTGGTTTGGAGTCAGAGGACCTGGATTTAGGACCCATTTTTTACTAAGTATATGGCCATTCTCAAAGCTCCAATTCTTAATCCCACCTGCCAACATTTTCAAATTCTTTGCCAGCCACTTTGGCTCATCATCCTCATTTCTTCCCAATCTTTTCAGTTCTCTTTGACTCTCTATGAGCCCATTTGGGATTTCTTTTTTTGGCAAAGATAGTGGAGTGATTCACCATTTCCTTCTGTAACTATTTTACAGATGAGAAACTAAGACAAACTGGCTTATATGACTTGCCTATGATCGCACAGCTAATAACTGTATGAGGCCAGATTTGAACACATGAAAATGAGTGTTCCTGATTCTAAACCCAGTATTCTACCCACCATGCCACCTAATTGCATTCTCCTTTCTAGCTCCTCATTATATGTTGTGTTCTTTTATGAGGATGTGAGCATCTTGAACACAAGGACTATCTTGTACCGTATTTTTGTTCCCAACAATTAGCACAGTGTCTGGCAAATAATAAGTGCTTAATAAATTCAACATATGTTTAATTATTTATATGTATCCATCTATCCTTATTGGTGAAATGAAGCAGTTGGACTACATAATCTATAAGGTCTCTTCTAGCCCTACAACCTCTGCTTTAAAGCCAAACTCTGAGGTTGGAAGGACAACATCCCCAATGAATGGTCATGTAGCCTCAATGTGAAGACCACCAATATAGTCAGAGGCAGCCCCTTCTGTTTTGGGAAGGAGAGACATTGAGAGAGGGACAGAGAAATGCAATTTAGGTAGATGTTGGAGGAAATAACAGTCAATCAAGTCAGATGATTTGACTTGAGACCCTATTTACTAGATTAGCATAGATTAGCTTTAGGAAAAAATAACAATCTCTTAGGCTCCTTTGCCTCATCTATAAAATGGGATTATTTATTAATTGTATTTCCTACTCCCAAAGGGTAGGTGCTCAGATCAAATGAGATCAGGTATGAGAAGCACTAGAGAAATTCTACCTATCAGCATTCTATTTCAGTCATCTTTCCATAAATTGATCATTTAATAGTATTTCATGAGCAATGGAAGACTTAAAAGAAATATAGACAGAACAATCTTTATCTAAAGAGTTACTGAGTATTTAACTATACTCGCTGGGTAGAAATAGTTTTTAGCCCAATAGGAGAAATGGCTTTATAACAATTAAAGCTGTCCAAAAATAAAATGGACTGTGTTCTGGTGAGTTCTCAAATCCTAGAAATGTTATTTTAAAAAAGATGTTGGATAATCACATCAGGAATGTTGCATTGAGAGATTCATAGGTGGGTGGAAAGAAGGATTAGATGAACTCTAAATTTCCTTCTAAAGTTGCAATTCCATAATACTAAGATACTCCCTCCCCCCCCAATAAAACATTTCAAAAATCTCTATTTTTTTTCAAAAATCTCATTTCAAAAATACCTAGTTCTATGACCAATATTGGGTAACAAAACTCCATAGAATCACTTCCAACTTTCAAGCAACTTATAGCTTAATAAAGGAGCTTAAACCTTAAGACAGTAAGTAGTAAGCCCCAATCTAGAATGCCAATGATTCCAAGAGATGTCACAAAATTATCATTAAAATAACTGCAATTCACTTGGATTTTCAGTAAAAATTATGCCATGAATTATGCAACCTCAAAAATGTGTTATATTCACTTATGTACATAATTACTTGAGAGCTGAGATCTCTCTCATCTCCCTCAGTGGATTCTTTTACCCAGAACAAGTTGTTTTGGATGGAATATTAGAGAATGGAAAGGAAATTAATTAAATTGCATTGAGTTCAAAACTTTAATTTATGGTATACAATTATCCCTGAGATGCTGCTATACAAATGCCTAATCAGAAGAGCACAGATTTAGACCTAGAAAGGAGCTTAGAGGCTACTCTTTAACTCTTAACTCTTTATTTTATACATGAGAAATCTGAAGCACAGAAACAGTAAGTAACTAGCCCAGTATGGAAGAAAGTAGAAAAAGGACTGGATTTGGAAACATGATCTGGGATTGATTTTCAGTTCTGCTACTTACTACTTAAGAAGTCTTGTATGACCTTAGGAAAGTAATTTCCCCTCCTTCAGCCTGAGTTTCCCCATGTGTAAAATGAGAATGATGGTATAAGATGACATTTGTGATCCTTTCTAGCCCTAAATCTCTGAGGTTATAATGATCCCTCAGGCCCTGGATTTCCAAAGTCATTCTCTTACCCTTTTATCATTCCATCAATCTCCATTATAATCCAATCTCTGAAATTTTTTCACTTCTTTCTACATGAACTACTTTTTATTTGACCTTAAATTTTATATCTAACCAACATCATTTCCTTTGTAAATATCAGTGAGAACACAGAGCATATTCAAATGAAGCACATCTACATGGTTAGAAATTTGGGAATATGGAATTTGTTTCTCAATGGTTTTCATTTGAATATAGCTCTAGTTATTCTATTTTACCAGTTCAGGAAATGAAGAGATCAGTTCTTAATCTCAATTGGTTACTAACAGCTCTTCGAATCCTCCTTATTCATCAGTTTTCAAAAGAATAACTAACCACAGAACTTGAAACCTGAATAAGTTTGGTGGAGATGTGGCAAGGAACTAACAAAATTTTTCCAAAACTTTTGAATGGCAGCTCCTAGACTTAAAAAAAAAACACCTTTGTAGGCGCCACCAATATCCTCTTCTATAAGTGTGAATAGATGACTAAGTCAAAGGGAGCAATTCAGCAATAAATGGGGTATTTTACAGTGGGAGTGGGAGAGCCTGTTAAAACCTGTGAGAATTAAGCTTATTGTCTACAAATGAAAAAGTTAAGGGGTTAAAAATTAAGACTTGTGGAGTCTGTCTGCAAAGGGTAGGTGGAAAAGAGGAAGAAACAGAAAGTTTCAACCATGATTATACAAAGATTATGATTGAAATTATTTATAAAATGTTCAATTTAATAAGTATTTTTATTGCCTACTTCATACTGGGTACTCTAGATGCAAAGACAAAAAGGAAATCATTCCTGCTTTCAATGAGCTTGCATTCTATTTCAGGCAGTACACTGGCCAAAGAAATCAGTCTGTAGAAGAGTAGAAGCCTATAAGATAAATCAATGTATTCATTGTTTTCTATTTGCCAGGCACTTTGCTGAGCATTTGGGATAGAAAGAAAGCCGAAGGAGTTCACAGTCTAAAGGGAAAGACATCAGACAAACAGAACTGAGTACTAAAAAGTATGTTGTTTGTCCTTTGGTTCAACGGCATCAAAGAGATCCTGGGCTTAAATACTGCCTAAAGAATTGTTGTTTGTCCTTCATTTTGCAAAGGGTCAATGGAGGCTGATGTCTTGACTTGCTCATGAGCTGAGTTTAACTGAAACAGAGTTGCACAGTCTCTTCTTACCCTCGTCTCTTTTCCAGAGTCATCAAAGTCCAGTGGCAAGACAAAAGTTGGGATGAATGATGAAGATACAAGATGCTAACAAGGACATAATAAAATAAACTGAAGTTTATCTTAGAGGGGAGGAAGTAAGATTAAGGAAGACTGGGGAAGTTCATTGTAGAAGGTGTAATTTTAGCTAAAACTTGAAGGAAGCCAAGCCAGCTAATATGGAGTGCTAAGGAAGACTTGTTCTCATAGTTATGGATCTCTGGCAGGGGGCCCTTTCTGATCCAATCTCAACTCTGCTGAATAGAGAAATTGATACAGAGCCCAATATCTTGCATACAGTTTGAAGCCAATAAAAATGATGGAACAGCCTACTGCAAATTCAGAGTAAATGGCCCCATTTTAAGAAAAGAAAGGATAAGTTGAGTCCTTTTTAAATTTCTCTTTCCCCCTGCTTTTAGTTATTTCAGCAGATAGTGGAAAGAATGCTGACTTCGGGAGTCAAAGGACCTGTGTTTAAATTCTGCCTCTGTAAATTCCTGTGTGGCTTGGGAAAGGTAATTTTCCTATCTGGGAATCATCTTCATCCATAAAACTGAGGGGAGTGGAGAGAAGCTGTTGAACCATGTGGTCTTTACGATGGTGTTCATAGGATCCTATGAAATGGGACAGCCATAGAAAGAGCTGTGTTTTGTTGAGTCATAGGAAAATATTGCTTTTTACAATGAAATTCTGAAAAATTAAATTATTCCTTCAGAACTTCTCACCGACTAATTTAAATGTATTATTTTAGCTTTTTCTGTTCTAATGCTCCAGAAATGAGCTCTGATCACAGAAAGGATAAAACCGAATGGGTCTTCCCTAGACTAGAAGGTTTTCATTCATTCATAAATACCTGTGACAACACTCACTGCACCACTCCCCCCCCCTTGGATCCATAGGGAAATAATTAATCCTGTCAATTTTCTGTGTTGACTGACACATGAAGACTGCAGTCAGTGTTTTTCCTTTTTTTTCTTTCCTAATGGAAACTTCTCTATGTTTGATCAGATTCTAAATAAAACAACCACCATTGAAAGATAAACATAAGATATAAAGGGGAAACAAAACCTGAGCCTTTTAAGATGTCAAGAAGCTCACTTGTCAAGCATAAGGCCTTGGAGCTAATGTAGAGGTTTCTGAAACTATACAAGTCCCTCACTTTAAACACACAAATGGGAATGCATTGAGCAGGTGCAAGAGTCTTCATTCTATCTGTGGATTGGCAGATATAAAGAGGAATTGCTCTAGATGAAGCCAAATTTTGGAGGCTCCACGTTGGTAAAATGTTTTCTTTTTTTAAGTCAATAGTGGATGATTTATTTACAAGATCCAATCTTAAAAACCTGGGTTTATAACATAACAGAAAGGATCCCTGATTTTTGGAAGAGTAGTAGTCTTTGTCTTTGTTGGGAACTTCTCTATAAAATTTATGAATTCACTTCTCAAACCTATATAAAAATTAACAGTAGACTGAATTGTGATAAAACAGATTCTCAACCACAAAATTCAAACTAAGTACCCAAAGGGAAATCAGGAAAGAGAATTATCATTTAGGGAAAGCTAAAGGCAGATTCTGTTGTGGTACAGGTGAAAGAAATTCCAGGTCCAATTATTTTCCTCAGAGTTTCTCAGGTCCAATGTGTAGAGATAATTAGTACAATGGAAACATCACTGGACCTGGAAGGCAGGAAGATGAGTTCAGATCTCACCTCAGGCATTTATTATCTGTGGCACTCTGGGTAAGTCACTGCCTCTGCATTATTCAGTTTCCTCAACCATAAAATGAGGATAATAATAACACCTATTTCACAAGACTACTATGAGGATCAAATAAGATAACATTTGCAAAAAGCACTTAGCAGAGTGCCTGCAAAGAGTAGCACATAGTAGGTGCAACATAAATGCTTATTCCCTTTCTATATGTGCTCTGGGATTTTTAAAAAATAATATTTTTATTCAATTTAATGATATTTTAAATTTTAATTAATTTTGTTCAATTATTTAAATTTATTTTATTTAGCAATATTTCAAATTCAATGGTTTTTCCTAATTATATTTAAAAAACTATTTTTAACATCTTTTAAAATTTGAGCCAAGTTCCTCCCCTCTATTTTTTATTTTATTTTTTTAATTTTTATTTTGAATATTTTCCCTTAGTTTTCCCTCTCCCCCAAATTCCCTTAACCCACCTTAGCCGACACACAATTCCCCTGGGTTTTACACGTATCACTGATTAAGATCTAATTCCCTATTATTGATAGTTGGACTAGAGTTATCATTTAGTGTCTACATCCCCAATAATATCCCATCAGCCCATGTGGTCAAGCTCTCTATTTTTTTAATGGGAATTTTGTTTTGTTTTGGTTTTCAGACTAGAGGACCTGGAATGGAGCTGATATAAAAGTCTTTAGTGCTGAAGATCTTTTTAGAGAGGAAACAAGATATTAATCATAGGCTCATCATAGGAAGCTGGAAGGTACCTTAGAGAGCCCACGTTGTCCAACCCCCTCATTTTACAGGTGAGGAAGCTATCACCCAGCAAATCTAAGCAAATTGACTGTGAGCACATAGGTGGTAAATTGGCAGGATTTGAAACCAGATCTTCTAACTCCAAGGCCAGTTATTTTTCCACTGGACCATGCTATCATCATTAATTTACTGAAAATTCTCAAGATGGAGCCAGAACTCTAATAAGGAAATTGAAAGAATAATTACATTTTTCATCAACATTAAGTATCTTTATTGTTTTGTCTTATTGTAAAAATTCGAGTCAGAGACTGAGTAATGAATATTTGGAATTTTTTATAATATGATAAAGCAATAAAAATATACACACAAATACACAGATAAACTAACAAACATAAAAAACTAATAGACCTAGAAAACAGGGAAAATGAGATCTAGTCAGAAGATAGATATTGAAACAGAAAAGCAGATACAGAGAAAAAGGAATGGAGAAAACAAGAGAGAGAAGACTCAAGAGATACTGAGACAGGTAGATAACATTAGAATTAGAGAGTTATAGATTTAGTGAAAAACATTTTAATGTGGTTTTTATATGTTGATAAAGCAATAATAATGGTGAGAATCATTTAAAAGATGGAATTCTTCCTACTTCAACAATATAAATATGTCTCCATTATTATAATTATTAGCACGTACTTATACAGTACATATATATAAATATGCATATAAATACACATGTGCAAGTATTAGGAAATTAGAGGTTTTTTACATTTACCTTAATGATATTTAGTCATTGTCATAATTTCTTTGAATTGTTCCCAATCAAATTTCATCCTCAAAAAAAAAATCCAGGCCAAATTATTAGCATCTGAATAAATATTCCAAAGCAGCAATAATCTACCCTGCCAAAATATGGCCCCTGAGGTTTGTTTATGCATTCATTTTTGTTTTGAGATGGTAAAGCTTTAGGATTTCAGTTTGATAATTAGATGGGGCTATAGATGTTAATTTGCATTATTTATGGAGTGCTCTTTAAAAACTTAAATAAAAAAATGAATAGACAGCTTGCTCATAACCAGAAATGTTGGCAAGATTAATTCTTACGCTATCATCCCTGAAGCTTGATTAGAACATCTTAATTAAATGGACACGTAATGATTTAATAAGAAATTGGTAGGATTGGGTGTGGATTTTTTTTTTCCCACAGTGAAGAATACCTCTCTTGTGGTTTCATATGACTCAAATTTTACAAGCATTTCCTCTTAAGTTAAACACCGAACCTTATTCTTCAGAAAGCTTCTAAGTTCCAAAACGATTAACTGGCTGACTACCTTCCAGTAATTGTCAGCAGGGCAGTCCTGCTTGAATAAAAAGCAGGAAAAAGAGAAATGCAAGATGTTTGGGTTGGTTTTTTTTTCTGGATTAGAGCCATTTAAAATTCTAAGATGCCTCCTAAATACATAAAATTTTAGAGAGAAAAATGTTTTCTTGAGCACTTAAATTATAATCCAAATTTTTTAAAAACTTCATTTTAAAAAAACTTCAAAAGATTTACAAAATAGAATTCTGTGAAAACATAAATGATGTAAAAATAAATCTGTAATGTATAGAAACAAAAATAATGTTAAATTAAATATGTAAATAAATAAGGACTGTTTAGACTAAATGTAAACTTAGACTGATAAATAGGCAAAAATAAGGTATTGGCTTGAAAATCCAGTATTTTAACTACATGTAGTACAGAAGAAAGAACTTCTGATTTGGAGTCAGAGTTCAAATTCCTGCTTCAAAAATTAGTACTGTGGTAAACTTAGACAAATTACTTAACCTTTCTTGACCTCGGTTTCCTCAATTATAATATGAGAGGATTGGACTGAAAGATCTCTAAGGCTCTTTTTGGCTCTAAATTTTTTATCTGTTTTATTAAACTATTAATGTTTCATTTTAAAAAGCACTATTCAATCTACAGCCTAAATGGTAAGTATTAGGGAATTTGTTCTAATTCTTTGTTTTAAGTAATGGTGGATATTGGTAGATGGCTTTACTACACCTTAAAAGGCTGGAGACTTGAGCCATGATTTAACTGGTATAGGGAACTCCCAGATGAAGAAACTCCCTTTAAAAAAGAGGGTCCCCACCTTCTCTGCAGCTTCTGGACCCAGAAAGGCTAAATGTCTGTATCCAGAGTGAAAACTCCTATAGAGAGCTTCCTATCTCTGAAACCAGCTGTCAATCCACTTCCCTACAAAGCCCCACTATAATTTTACAACTAATTAAAATGAAGGTGAGCAAGGGAAGCTTTGTTTGTTTGGGTATTTCTGCTGGCAGATACAATTCTATAGCATCATTAATATACAGCTGGGAGCTCTATTTCCTTTGCATGCATGATCACATATTTATAAAGACAAAAGGTAAAAAGGATAAAAATGGTAACTGTGGGAAAGATGGAAACATAAGTAGTTAATGGGAGCATTTCATCCAAGGCTCTGCCGTTGTAGATTATAATCACTATGACCAAAAATAAGGATATTTTGAAGGCACGAAACAAAATTCTGAGTAAAGAGTTAGCATTAAATATGGGCCCAAAGTGTGCTTCAAGGAAGAAATTAGAACTATCACGCGTAGAAATAATATGATAGATCTAGCTTTGTGTCTAATGGGTTTCATTTACAAAGCCCTCTCGGAAATGTTGCATCTGTGAACATGCAGCCCGAGTTGGCATTTCATGGAGAATATATAACAAATTAACCTGGAACTAAGATAATTTGAGAAAGAATGGATTGAGGGGAGACGGGGAAAGAAAGACAACAATATGATGTGCTTCAACATAGTGGAGAGCATCCGTGTACTTCCAAAACTTTGCAAATGGCGCCATCTTTGGGTGCTTAATGAAACCCTGAGCTCATTTAAAATAGCTCCTCTCAAAGGGCTAGGCAATTTTTCCAGTGTCTCACAAACTCCTTTTCTGTAATTCTGCATTTTTCAAGTGAAACTACAGTCTTTGGAAGATAACAGGGTGTTTCTCTTCCAAACTATATGATCTAAGTTTTTAGAATATTTCTAGGGATGCCCAGGATTTCAACTTATAACACAATATTTCCAATATATTGGAATCTGTTTTCATAGTCGCCATAGCTTTAGAACTGGAAAGGACAACTAGTTCAAACCTTCCCCTTATTTTACAGAAGAGGAGGCTGACATCCTGAAAAATGAACTTTATTGCTCACTGTAATATATTGACACGGGTATAACATAATATAATGTAATGTGATATAACATAATAATATATAATATAATAATATACTAATTGACACATGTAGGAGGAGTGGGGTGGGTGTGAATTTGAACCTAGTTTTTCTAGGTTAAAGGATAATATAGAGCATAAAGCTTTGTCTCTGGATTTAGGCGATCTAAATTCAAATATTGTCCCTGATGCTTTCTACCTGTGTAACTTTGGACAAATCTTCCCCTTCAGTTCCCTGAGCCTTTCTCATTTTTCTCATTTTTCAAATAAAGAGATTGGACTTGATGATCTCTGAACTCACTTCCAGACTTCTCCTATTACTAGATGATTCCTAAAGCCACTTCCACTTCTAAATTGATGCCTGCTCCCTCCAAATGTAATCTTTCTTTTCCTTCTCATTTTTTTAAACATCATATTAGAAGTTCATGAGTTCCTAATGCTAAAGAAAGGGAAGCTGGGTGGCACAGTGGATAGACATTTTAGACTTGAAGTCAGGAAGATGCATTTTCCTGAGTTCAAATCTATCCTCAGACAGTTACTAGCTGTGTGACCCTGTACA
This sequence comes from Gracilinanus agilis, assembly GCF_016433145.1. Classification (NCBI taxonomy): domain Eukaryota; kingdom Metazoa; phylum Chordata; class Mammalia; order Didelphimorphia; family Didelphidae; genus Gracilinanus; species Gracilinanus agilis. The sequence goes on from NC_058135.1 coordinate 61,996,301, forward strand.
AGTCATTTCATTCTCTTTGCCTTAGTTTCTACATGTGTGAAATTAGCTAGAGAAGGAAATGACAAACCTTTTCCATATCTTTAGCATAAAAACCCCATATGGGGTCACAAAGAGTCAGACATAACTGAGAAAAATGAACAACAATAAATGAATAGATTCTTAAATACATGTTTGGGATTTATATTGAGTACAGACAAGGGTCTCTTCTATTGAAATACTGCAAATCCATTTCCTCCTGCTTCCCTTCTCAACTCCTACTAAAAGCTAGAAGAAGCAAACATGTTATGTCATGGATCTATGAGAAATAGAGAAGAAGAATACAGAGTAAATGAAAAAAAATTAGTTTAGGCCTATTACTCCCAGGGATCTATGAAGTACCCCTGGCTCTGTTGTGTACATTTCTGGAAAGCTGGCAGTCTTGGAGAAGAGTGAAGTAAGTGGGCAGTGAGTGGAATGTATGTTAAAGAAAGTGACGATCTACAAGTACTAAGAGAATGGGTCACAGAGGAGAGAATCAAAATAGAAAGAAGAGAAACCTAGTCTTCATGTTATTCACCCATAGCAGAGGGGAGGTAGTGATGTTAGGACAATTAGAACTACAGTTTTGTGGCAATATTTTAAACTTGATCAGAAAGGATTCTCATGGTGATATGGAGCCACTCTGGTTCACTCCGCCATCTTGGCTCCACTCCCAGCAGTGCCAAGCTATAATTTTCAAATTTCTTTTCAACTCTCAACACCATGGAGAGCCTTAACAAGATAGAAAGGAAGGATATTTTCAGGAAAGTAATTCTGAAGTATGAAAAATAGACAGAAGAGACACAGAGAGACACAGAGAAAGACAGAGAGAGAGAGATAGAGAGAGACACAAAGAGAGGGAGAAAGAAACACAGAGATAGAGACAAGGGGACAGAGAGACAGCGATAGAGACAGAAACAGAGAGAGAGAGAAAATCACTTTCATAAATAAACTAAAGACCTACAAAAAGAATTAAATTATTACTAATAATTTTTTTTCTTTGGGAAAAAAACAACTGGGGTTAGATGGATAGCTAAGGATTAGGGGAGAGATGATAGTACAACCATATAGTCACATCAGAAAAGAGGACCTTGTATCTCTCGGGTAATCTGGTCCTCTTCCTTTCTGGGAGATGAGGGCAGGGGGACCCCACACAAAGCATGTGACAGTAACAGGACTAAGTGGAAGATGGTGATGTCTGTGGTCATAAAAGGGTGCCATAGGATAAAGGTTCATTCACTCCATGTTAATTAAAAGTTGGATCCTACACTATGGAAACCAAGGCATCTAGTAGACTAATAGCTAAATTTAAAAGCCATGTCCAGATCTTACCTGAAGTTACAATGAAATGATATACTAATTAAATAAAGCAAAGCTTTGCCCTATATTTGCCTACTTGCTAATCATAATGATTTCTATAAAATAAATGAAACTTTAGTGTTATTGGTACCCATCACTATCGCATTAGGTATCACTTTAGCCCCATTAGCCTTTTTAATTCTACCAAGGAAGGGAAATGTTGGTCACTGAATATCAATGTGTTTATGCTGCAATAGTATAAGGTGATCAGTCAACCACAACAGATTATGCTATGAGCACCTGTTTCTAAAGCTCTCCTAATTCAGAATTCTACTTTAAAAAGGTATGGGAGCAGAAATGTCCTTTTTAAAAATCTCCTTTTCCTATTTAATAAATATCAGTAAAATGCTACTCCTCTTCATCCCACAAACATAACTGGAACTGAGAATGGAGCAAAAAGAGTAAAATTCATCAAAGGGAAGAGGGAATATTTTCTGAATTTACAGACATAGAACTAAATGATGGTACCAGTCTGAGAAGTAAATGGATCTGAGGAATCAAGTCTGGTCTTGAATTAAAGAACTATTTCTAGAATGCCTGCCAGACTCTTTGGTGTTGTCTTCTAACCCTGCTAATTCTCTCCATGCCTTCTCTAGCTCTTGAGTATCTCACTGGCCTCAAAAGCCTAAGTATGGCATCTTTGGAATGATTATAACTGGGAGCAGATAAGAAGGAGATAGTCATGAAAAACTGTGAAGAGTGTGGGTTCCCCCCACCAGACATTATTGGATAAACTATTGCTATATCTTGACTCCCGTCCCATGTCTCTTTTTCCCAATGAATGAGGACACTTTTAAGTGGTCAGCAGAGAGCTTAGAAGAAAAGATATGCTTTCATACACTCCATGTCTCCCTTTTAGAATGTAAACTCCTTAAGGGCAGGGACTATTTCATTTCTGACACAGCATAATTTCTAGCACATAGTAGGTGCTTAATAAATGTTTATTGAATTGAATGCATTGCCCCAAGTGGCATCAGTCATGCAGAGGGAGAAAAGAAGAGTCCTTTCAGGACAATAAAGTATATTGAGTATCAGAGTGCCCACAGCTTTTCCATGATGCTTCCTCCAACCCCCAGCAATCAAAAAATGGGTCTACCACAAAATCTGAAGCAGTGAAAATGCTTTTTGCTATTTTTCCAAGTGTGCCTGCCTTTTCGTCTACATCAAGCTTACAAAGAAAACTACATTCATAAATCAGTATGCTAAGAAATTGTGGTTATCGTGACCTAAATATAAAATGAGTTCCCTAAAGAATGGTTTTCCCCAACATGCTTTAGTATTTCTTACTCTGCTACACTGTAGAAGACAAGTGGCAACTTGTTTCCCAAGAAGCTTTGTGAAAATATTCTATGAGAGAAAATGTGGTCAAATTTTCTGCTATCTTTTTATAGACATGATTCAGATTGAGATTTATTATTAGGTAGCCAATTGGTGGTATGGACCTTGGTCATTCTTATTCCAAGTTTGTTGATTTGGTGATGGTATGCAGTTTGGGACAACTATTCTAAAGTGAAATACTCTTTGGTACCTAAAGAGAATTCTATTTTTTAAGTTCTTTAACCAATCAACCATTGAAAGATGTTTTAAGAAGCTCTGTCTCAAAGGATCAATAGGCTCATAAAGCTAGAGCTAAAGGAACTTCAGAGGGCATCTGTCTAATCCACCACTTAGTGTTGTCTAGACAAGCACCAAGACATAGCCCAGGGTACCACAGCCAGTAGGTATAAGAGGCAGATCTTAAACTCTCTCTCATCTTCTTGATTCTAAAACCAGTTTTCTATTCTTGACATCTTTCTTGTAATGGGGGAAGGAGCAAAAAGGAGAGGGGAAATAAATATGCTAGTAAACATTTAATGAAAAGTCACAAGTATCACAATATCTATATATCTATGTCTGGTGCATATGCTATCTAACATTAACATATCTTGAAATGTCCTATATAGAGGTAGCGTTCCAAGATATTACATAAACTTGATCAGAACTCATATTTGGTTAATCCTACATTTGGGTTATGGTTTTTCTCTCCTGTACAATCTACATATATAAAATCAAAGAAGGAAGATCCACCACCACCGCCACTATGGAATATCTTTTCCAATTTACCTACTCCCCTTTCTCTCCAAGCAAGAACATTCAAACTACATCTGGACTGCTTGAATGTTCACATACCTTGGGAGATACAATTCCTTCCCATGAGTTTTAGACCACCAAGACTTACCATCTTCCATGCCTCTCTGTCATTGTCATTTCATCTACTAATATAACCTACACACCATTGGCTTCTGCCATCTTCCTCTCTTTTGCAAGCATAGGATGTCCAGGGTTTTTCTGCAGTATGACTTTCATTTATGCCTTTTGTATCTTGTCTTTCCCAAATTAGAGTTTGAGCTCTTTGAGAAGGGGAACTTCTAGCTCTTTCTACTTGTATCCCTAGCATTTAGCATAGTGCTCGAAACATACTAAATACTTTCTAAATGCTCTATGGCTCATTCATTTATTCATTCATTCACTGAAATATAGACCATGATTTGCTATATGAAATAGATTGTCTAGTAATATTTTGAAAAAACAAGTAGAAAACAATACATTTATTTATATGTGTATACATAAACATATATGTATATATTTCCATATATACCCATATATAAATATATTTGTATGTTTCATATACATTTCCATAATAGTAGCTCACACTTACATGATACTTTTAAGGCTCACCTAACATTTAATATATATTCTTGTTTTTCCTTCACAGTAAGCTTGTGAAGTAGGTATTACTATTTTTTCCCATTTTATAGATTAGGAAAATCTGAAAGGATAAATGATTTTTAGTCACCCAACTAGCAAGTATCTGAGGTATACCTTGAACTTAGGTCTATCTTGACTATATCTCCATCAATCTACCCATTATTGCCACACTGATAATCCCAGAGAAAATGCCTTAAAACATTTTTGTATGCCTGACTGGTAGTTTATCAGGATTTTCTTATGTATTATTTAGATTTTTTTTACTAGTTAATTTTCTTTTAATTCAACAAATACTTCTTAAGCATCTACTATGTGTAGAATACTGTGCTAGATTCTGGGAAAGATTCCACTTTTAGATCAGGCATGATCACTGTCTTGATAGAACTTATAGTACTATTCAAATGCCACCTTCTTCATTAAGTCTTCCTTGATCTCCCCATGGGCTCTTTTCTAATCCAATCTACTCTTTATCCTCCCCCTAAAAAAGCTTCATAAATGAATTAGTGTATTGTGCTACTTGTAGAAGAAAATACCTCCCATGGTTATCAAGGAAGTTTTATGGAGAAGATGGCATTTAAATTAATGAATAGAGGGGAATTTAGCCAGCAAATGATGAAAAAGATGATACTCTAACATTAAGGAACAGTCTAAAGAAAGTCATAGAAGGAAGAAAACTCAGAACATTGTTCAGAAGCATAAAGTAGCCCCAGTTTTGTTGGAGCCTACAGTGAGAGAAGAATAGAAATATAATTTATTTTATTTTTATTCTGAACCTAAGGAACACCAAATAAAATGTTTACATCCATACACATAGCAGAATAATACTTAGCACAATGCCCAGCACATAGTAGATACTTAATAAATGTTATTATTGATGGAACAGAAAATAAACATTGAACAAAACTTCCAGTCCCAATTATTATGGACAGCTTAATTTTAAGTTGAGCTTTCCATCTGTAGCTTCCAAAGCTGTCCTGTTTCTTTGTGCTTCTTTCCAGCCATCTTTCTATTAAGAGCATTAACTTGAAATAGGCCTGGAAAAGTAAGGTGGAGTCAGATTGTGGGGGGCCCTGAATACAGGCAGAGGAATAATGAACCTTACTGAGTAAGAAATTCTAAGTCACTGAAGATCCACTGAGCCACCTTTTTATGAGAGGAATGGCCTCACAAAAGCTGCACATGGAGAAAATTAGCCTGGATAAGGCATATGTAAAGTATAAGTACTAAAGGCAAGAGAGCAGAGAAGACTAATGAAGAAGTCATTTCAGGATCTGGAGATGTGGTAGTGAAGCTCTGTGCCAAGATGATGGCAGTAAGACACAGGAGAAGGGAGAGAAAGGCTGGAGAACTATTCCTCAGGCAGAATCAATAGGACTTAGCAGCAAATTGTATAAGAGAAGTGAGGGACATGAAAGAGACAAAGAGTGGAGTAGAATCATGTAATGGAAATTGTGCAAAGGACCTGAATTAAAATTCTACTTACTATCTATATAATCTTAGAAAAGTCCTTTTACCTTAGTGGGCTTCAGTTTCTCCGTGTGTACAACAATGGGAGTTGGGTTAGATAACCTCTAAGGCAGTTTCAAATCTGATCTTATGAAAGATAGCACTGAGGTTTCAAGTATAGGGAACTGGATGGCACCACTAACCAAAACAGAAAACTCAGAAAAAGGAGAAATGATAAGAAGTTTGGTTTTGTATATTTTTTGTATATTTGATCTAGATTTATAAACTCCATCTCTGACGATGACTACCTATATGATCTTGGAATCAACACGCAATCTTCCTGAACCTCGTTTTCCTCATATGCAAAATAAAGTGTTAAACTAGATGGGTAATGAGGCTGTTTTCAGCTCTAAAGCATCTTTGAATCTGAGGTGTCAATGGGACATTTAGGTGAAATGAAGAGTCTATTTTCTTTCATACTTTTCTCAATTACATGTAAAAAAATTAACATTTTGTTTTGTTTTTTAATTCAGAACTCCAAATTTATCTCCTTCCTTCCCTCCCTCCCCCCTCATTGAGAAGGTAAGCAAATTGATATAGGTTTTGTATTTTTATATTTTATTTTTCTAAATATATACAAAAACAATTTTAATACTCATTTTTTTTATTTAATGTAATAGTCTAGAATGTGGAAGAGTGTTCCAAAGGATTTGGAAGCCATATATGTGTAGATAATGGTTTAAGCCAAAGGAGTAAATGAGTCCATCAAGGAGAGATTTAAAGAGAAAAGAAGGGGGCCAAGAAGGGCTCATATGGTAACACTCAACTTAGGAGTTCAAAAAGAGGATAAGGGCATTCATTGAGGTAGGAGAATGTCAAGAGAAGAGGAGAACATGAACAGAATGGTATCTAAGAAACCAAAGGAAGTAAGAATATTAAGAAGGAGTGATTATTACTATCAAATGGTTCCAAGAAGTCTTGGGGAAGGTGGGAGAAGAGGTGATTAAGAGAATAAATGAAGGATTCCGTGATTTAAAAGTTACTACTGTCTTTAAGATAATGGCAATAGAAATAGACTAGGAGACATATTGGAGGAAGGAAAGAGAAAGGAACACACATTTATATAGTTCCCCCTATGTGGTAGGCATTGCACTAAGTGTTATTGTTTAGAAAGATTATCACATTTGATCCTCACAATAGCCCTGTAAAGTAGGTATTGTTATTTTCCCCATTTTATATTTGAGGAAACTGAGACAGAAATATTAAGAGATTTTCCTAGGGTCACAGAACTAGTAATTGTCTGAGACTAGATTGGTGAGTTATTGTTAAGGTAATATGAAAATGCTTAGGACCAGCATAGTTGCAATAGATTGGTGAGACTAGAATCTATATTGCAAGGGATTTAGGAGAGACAAAGTAGTAAATGCACTGAGTTATAATTTCTTTAGAAGAAGAAATTTGTCAGTAATGGGGAGGAGAAAAATAAGATGTCAGTGCAACAGAGTAAAAGGGACAAAATAAAAACTATTTTAGAATTGCAAAGATCTGAGCAGATGGAGAGGGGAGTTAGGAGCAGAGAACAGGGAGAAGGGTAGAAAGGAGGATTGGAGGGAGGGAAGGAGAGGGAGAGAGAGACAGAGAAAGACAGAGGCAGAGAGAGACAGAAAGAGAGACAGAGAGAGACACGGACAGAGGGGCAGAGAGACAAACAGAATGAGAATATAAGGAGAGAAGAAGGGTGATTGATAAAGTTAGGTCTTAGAGATAGGAGGGGGATAGATTAAGAATCTAAATAGATTAGTCTTAATGAAGAGAAAAGGTATCTTGTTTTCCTTTATGGCCAGAAGGTAGGAGGAAAAGTGGGCAACACTTTTGAAGCAAGTTTTGAGGAAGTGCTTATAAAATTTAAAGGAGCTCTCTTCAGATAGTTTCAGTTCTTTCATTTAACAAAAGAATAAATCATCTGCTCTGTGTGCCAAGTGTGTATGAGGCACTCTGCTGGTTTATTGCCATAATAAAGAAGGCAAGGCACTTGAGCTTTGTGGGTAGAAGGGTATTTGGTACTACTAATAGTCCCAATGAGAGCCATAAGCTCTTTCCCACCCTGAGAGAGCTATAGCCAGTAGATCCACCATTCTTACAGGAAAGAGAAAGAGAGAGAAAACCATACAAAAATACATGATAGAATAGGGACATAGACGTGGAGGTCTGGCCTTCCTAGCTTTTGACTATGATTGTGTGCCCTTAATTAAGCCTTCTGTTACAATCTATGCTGTGAGATATGTGAGGTTTTAAACATAGAAAACAACAAAGAATTTGTTCATGAAGTCAGAGACAGTGTTCGGTTTAATATTTTCTGAAGAGGATATGGGACTTTGCTTTATGTTTTAAGTAGGTTCAGCCAGTTTTGTCATTCTTAAACTGGCATAATTTCAGCCTATTACATGTAGATTTTTTTAAACCCTTAACTTCTGTGTATTGTCTCATAGGTGGAAGAGTGGTAAGGGTGGGCAATGGGGGTGCCTAGGTGTTTGGTGGGATATTAATCAACCAATAAGCATTAAGTACCTACTATTAAACTAAGTACTCCTCTAGGCACTAGGAATAGAAATACAAATAATGAAATAGTCTCTACTTACTTTCTGTTGGAGAAGCATGTGTATATACAAATATAAACAAAATAACTAGGAGTACAAACTAAAAATGAAATGAATACAAGATATTTAGGAATAATTTTTAGTAAAAATTAAAAAAAAGATATTTAGGGAGTGTCTAGGCAGCTAAGTGACACAGTGGATAGAGCACCCTTGCCTGGAGTCAAGAAGAACTGAGTTCAAATCAGACCTCAGAGACTTACTAGCTGAATGACCCTAGGAAAGTCACTTAACCTTGATTGCTTCAAGTTTTCTTGTCTGTAAAATAAGTTGGAGAAGGAAATAGCAAAAAATTCCAGTATCTTTGCCAAGAAAACTTCAAATGGGGTCATGAAGAGTCAAACGTGACTGAAATGACTGAATAACAAAATTTAGGGAGAGAAGACACTAACAGCTGAAGCTATACAGAAAGACTTATGTTGAAGACAGTACTTGATCTGAGCCTTGAAAGAAAGAGGGAATTCTATAAATCAAAGGCAAGGAGAAAATGCATACTACGTATGGAGGATAGCCAGGTGCAATACTTAGAAAGAAGAGAAAGTGTTATGCCTGGTGAACAGTGAGAAAGCCAATTTGGATGGATTACCAAATGATTTATGAATCTATAAAGGCAGTTGAGACCAGATTGTGAAGGATTTCAAAGCTAAACAGAATTTATATTTTATTCTGCAGTGGGGAGCCACTGCAGTTCACTGAGTAGGGGAGTAATATAGTTCTATCTGCACTTGAGGAAAATCACTTTGGCAGCTGTGTGTTGGATATCTAAAGAGGAGGGAGAATTGAAGTAGCCCACGTTAAGGTTTTAGTTGAGAGAGAGGAAGGTAAAAGCCAGTAAGATTAAGCAAGATTAAACATGTGAAGTGAGAGAAAATTCTAAACTAAGAATTACATGTAAGTTATGTATCTGAGAAATTTTTGTGGTGCCTTCTTTAGAAAGAGGGAAGTTTAGGGGAGGAAAGTGAAATTCTAACATGTCCCCTCAATCAAAATAAAGTGTATTATATTTTTTGATTCAACTTTCAATATAACACTAATTTAGAATGCCCTTTCTTTCCCATAATACTATAGCAGTTTTTTAATAACATTTAGTTTCAAAGTCACTGATTCTTCAGGTTTAAAAGGGTCATTTTTCATTGATGAAGTGATGATCAAGTCCATTAGAAATGTAACAATATTGTACCACATCAGATAGTCTACTATTATTTTCCAGCAAACCTCTTCAGTTCTCATCTAGACATGATGTTGCACCATATTATTAAAGGACTGTAAGTATGCTTATATCAATATACTGTCTTCATCCAAGTGAAATATTGAGCTAATTTTCTGCTCATTTTGTTTATTCTTGTTATTTTGTTTGTTCTTCTAAAGCAGTGGTTACCAAACTTTTTTGGCCTACCACCCCCTTTCCAGAAAAAATATTACTTAGCCCCCTGTCACATACTATCACTACCCCCTTACAGTTATTCACTGCCCCCAAATGCACCTGTGGTCATCACTGCCTCCCTGGATTGCTGCAGCACCCACCAGGGGGCGGTGGCGCCCACTTTGGGAATCACTGTCTAAAGAAACACATGAAATGGAGGTTCTAAAAAAGGAAGTAGAGAAGATATACTCTCAACTCTCAAGCATACCTCAAGAACCCTGAGGGAATGACCCTGCCATCTGATCTGGGGGAGTGAGGCAGAGAACACTTGCTCCATCTCTTCAGAACTAGGCAGGAAACTCCTTCTGCCATTGACAGAACTCAAGAGACTTGCTTAGGATCATGCAGTCATTTAAAGTCAAAAATAGGATTTAAACTTAGGATCCTCTAATTGATTGTCTCTCTATGACACTGTGCTGGCTCTGGAAGTACAAAGTTATCAAATGAGGGCTGTAGATATGAGAATTGAACTAAAAAAGAAAGTCTTCAGTTCTCTGCCCATTTCAGAGTCATTGCCTACATTTATAAATCAACACAGTATTTTTATAAATTTAAATAATCAGTTAACTAAAAAAAACACCTTACTTTCTGAATTAGAATTGATACAAAGTATTGGTTCCAAGGCGAAAGAGCCAGACTAGAGATGGGAGGTCCTGAGTTCAAATATGGCCTCAGACACTTCCTAGGTGTGTGACTCTGGGCAAGTCACTTGACCCCCATTGCCTAGCCCTTACTGTTCTTCTGCCTTGGAACCAATACACAGTATTGATTCTAAGATGGAAGGTAAGGGTTTAGAAAAAAAAAATCCTCAAGTAGGGTCATGAAGAATTGCACACAACTGAAAAATGACTGACCAACAAAAGCAATTTAAGTATATTGCAAGAACAAAATATCTCTTCCACCAACATCTCAGTCCACACCGTACTGTCATCTTGAGATGAGAGAGAGGGGGATAACAACCCACCTATCACAGTTTCAACATATCTTTAGTCCTACCAAGTTCATTGTTAGATGAAGCATGATTGCCAGTCAGATAAGTCCTCATCTCAGCTACTACTGGACTATGTCCTGAGTGATCCTCACTCCTCAAGGTACTAATCTGGGGTTATCTGAAAAATCTGGTGCGGATTCAATTCCTGGTTTGGCTGCCTCTCAGTCCTGATGTTTTGAAATCCACTAGGTTTAGTCTCCTTCACTTAAAACAAGAGAAGAAGCAGAAGAGGCAGGCAAAGAAAAGCGGTTCATATTTTCAGTGTCACACGTCAAACAAAGATAGCAGAAAGGACAGAGACTTCTGCCCTTACAACATTTTTAGCATTGACCATTGCCATTGACAAAAAAGGATCATCCTAAAAGAAAGGAAGGGAATGAATATGTATTAAACACCCACCAAGTACCAAGCTACTATGTGTGGTATTTATAAATATAAGCTCTGAATTCCATATTTTGGAAGTAGAAAGTGTTTTATGTCCTGGAGAGCCCAAGTGGGAAAATTCAGATCTGACATTTATCATTCCCACCAGGAAGAAGTATAGACTTCCATGACACTTGCTTATCCTATTCCCTAAGGCAAGTCCTGTTAGCATTTCATCCATGGACAAGTTATAGAAGAGGGAACAGAGAGAGGCCCGATAGACAGTCATTGCCATGAACTGGCTCCCTGCCTATTCAGATGTCCACAGAGATGTCGACAGCTCTTCACTCATGAACACAACCTCTCACCTCCCTCCCTGATTTTTGATCCCTAGCCAGGAATATAAGAGGGAAAAGTGAACATTTTCTATCCACAGCCAAACTCGTGACAGTCCAATCAGTCTGAAGCCTCTAGATCACTGTGAAGACGTTGTCCATAACCAGTTCTGCAGATAGGTTTGGGAAAATATCTGCCTGTCAGAGTGTTAGCCAGCTACTCCCAGGACTCTTTCCTGCCTGATCTCTCCTCTCCCCCACCAACTCTTGAGGCTTATGTATTACTCAACCAAGAGAATCTGATTTTCAACCTACATCTAGAAATCAAATATCCATGGAATATAGAACCCTATTCATCCTGCCAGGAACATACAGATAGGTACACAAAAATCTCACATATTCCAACTCCCTTAAAAGGAATGTTTTTATTTAAGAATAAAAATGTGTAAATTCATGGAAATTACCATTGAGTCCAATCTGTGGAGTACATTCATGAATTATGAGTTAAAAAGTAACAAAGTTCTTTGAGAGAATAATTTATGGTCTATAAGCAAACTATTTCAGGCAATGTGTTTAGTGGGTGTTAAGAGTTCTGAGTTTTTTTTCTTAGTTCAATGACTAATTCCCTATGAGACCCTCAAAAAAGTCACCTCCCTTTCCTTTCTAACCATCTTCCTGCTAGTTGCCACGCTACCTAAATCTGAGAACAAACCTGAAGAGTTTAGCCTTTCTACCTCTGGAACTCCTTCTCTGAGAACTCCCTCATCCTGACTGGTGAGCATTCTATGTTCTCTCATCATCTACACGGACTCCTGACATGCCTTACTGTACTCCATGACCATCCTCCCTCCAGAAAGGTTGTGGCAGCTATGTGCATTTGTGGCACATTTGTGGCAGCTCCCCAGAACTGATTGTTACATTTTCGGTGTATGCATTTACTCATCAGAAATAGGTACATGGCACAATTCAGGGCTTGATTTAAGAAAGTGATGAAAAACATTAATAATTCAGATGTAGTTTATGTGTATCTTCTGTATGTTTGATGGGGTGCAGTTAATCAGTACTCCTGACTCCCACTTTCCAGGTCTGTCATCATAACTACATAAATCTGCCTACAGCTACTAAGAAGAGTGTTTCATTATACTCATCTATAATTACACTCACCATCTCTGTTATTTTACACACTGAATTACCCCTCCCTGGCCACTATTCTCCATATATGTTGTCTCTCTCTAATAGAATGTAAGTTTCTTTAGGCCAGGGACTGTCTTCTCTTGTATCTGTATCCTCAACACAGTATGTTATTTGGCACATTGTAATTTCTTTTAAAATGCTTTTCTCATTCATTCATTCATTCACTTTTCTAGAACTCAGTTCCCTCTTCCACAAAATGAGAAGACTGGACTAAATTAGTGTTTCCCAACCTTTATTATTGGACAGCTAGTTGGTTCAGTGGACAGAACACCAGGTCTGACAAGTCAGGAAGACCCAAGAAAACACTGGCCACTGGGAGAACTGGAAATGGTCTCCCATAGAAGATGAGATTTGAACTGAGCCTTGAAGGAAATCACAAAGCTAAGGGGTGGCTATCAGGAGGAGGAGGAGCATTGCAGACATTAAGAAATGGCCAAATACTAATCAGAAAGAAGAGAAAAAAATTAGCTAGGTAGCCAGTAAAATATCAGACTTTTGAACACCTGTGACTTAAGACAAGGAAGGAGTTATATATAGAGAAAGACCGTGTCACAGGTCTGGTCTCCATTTTGGATGTAGGGCTCAAAGCCTCAGTTTCTTCATTAGCAAAATAGGAATAATAATACTTTTATGATCAACCTCACAGGTTTGTTGTGAAGAAAATTCTCTGTACAATGTAATGATCTGGGATAATCCTGAAAGACTTATGATGGGGATGCTCTCCACCTCCAGAGAAAGAACTGTTGGAGTCATCTTTCCCATCAGTGTATTTATGGTTTTATTTAGGGACTTTGGTTATGTATGACTTTGCTCTTACAATGATGGCCAATATGGAAATGTGTTTTGTATAACAATAAAAAATGAAAAACAAAAAAGAAAACTATGTACCTTTAAGACCAATTAAATACAAGTCATTGCTAACACAGGACTATAGACATAGGAGTTTGAATTTATTGAATTCTGCTGAATAAGTAAATGATTTCTCTCTTCATCCCAAGTCTGTGATTTCCTTGGTGTAGGGTAGTCCCCTCCTGAGAATATTCTCTTTTCCAGTGAAGGTCAGTACCTGCCTGTGAATTCTAGGGTTAGAGAGTTCCCTGAGGGAGATCAGAGTGAGGTGGTGGTTACGAGGATATGAAGACACAGAGAAGCTAAGGAGAGGAGAAGGAAGAGAATTTAATTTCTCTTCTGGCCACTGTATGTATCCCAGGCACTGTGCTAATCATGTTACAGAATATTATCTTCTTGGGATATCCAAGAGAATACAATCTGATCTCAAAGTCTGAAAGACCTGTTTTTAAGTCCTGCCTCTGCTACAAACTGTTGTGTGAACCTGGGCAAGTCATTTGGAATCAATACGTAGTATTGATTCTAAGATGGAAGGTAAGGGTTTGAGAAAAAATGAATAATAGCTAAATAAATGTATTGGTGTGTCTAGGATTCCAAAGTAAATTTCTAAATCTAAAATCCCCTTGTTCTGAGAAAACACCTTCAGAATTTCATGGGAAAATCAACACTCTTTTCAAAAATAGTCTTTCAAATTCAAAAGGAGAGAAAGCAAGTACCATTCTTGAACAGATATGATTTCATAACCACAATTCAATGGAGCTTAGAAGATAAATCCTAGGGAGTTGCCTACAACACATTAAGGTTAAGGAACTTATCCAAGGGTCACTTAATAAGTATAAAAGGTAATATTTGAACGAGATCTGCCACAGCAAGTCTAGAATATTATTTTACTATGTTATCTATCTACCTACCTATCTATATTTATCTATCTAGTTGTTTAGTTTAATTATCTAGGTTAATCATTTTTCAATCATGTCCAACTCCTCAAACACCATTGGTGGTTTTCTTTACTGGAGGGATTTGTCATGTACTTCTCCAGCTCATTTTATAGATGAAGAAACTGAGGCACAGAGGGTTAAGTGACTTGCCCAGGGTCATACTGCTAGGAAATGTCTGAGGCCAGATATGAACTCAGGAAAATGAGTCTTCCTAAACCCAGGCCTGGTACTCTATCCGTTGTACCACCTATCTGCACATATTTATGTGTGCATATATCTGTATGTATGTATATATGGATGTGCATATCTATACATCCTGTGATATTTACATATGAATGTACATGCATATGTCCTTCTTATATATAAAGGTCAATTGATAAAGATTTTATAAAGTTGTGGTAACAAGAGATTTCCTCTGATATCCATTATATCACATCTCTGGCATCAAAGGTTGAAATCAGGAGACAAGAAAAACTTAATGGGATCATAGATTTAGAACTGGAAGAAACCTTTGAGATCATTCCCATTTAAGAGATGGGAAAACAGGGGCCCAGAGACTTTGGGTCAGAGCCCTAGATCTAGAAGGGACAAATCTATTCCTACCCACTCAGAGGAGAGGCTTGAGGCTCAGGGAAGTTAAAGATCTGACCCAAGTTCACAAAGGCACGAATAGCTGAATTCAAACCCTAGTCATCTGACTCCAAATCCAGCATTATTTCCATTGCATCCTGCTACTTCATAACAAGAAGCCAGTGTGGGAATCCGAACCAGCCGCCTGCTGACTGTGGCCATGACTGTAACAGTGATCACCAAAGAAACCAGTGGCCACTTTATTTAAAAGGCTCTTTGCATTCCTGTGGAAAAAATGCTGGGAACAACAACAAAAGGCACCCAAAAAAAATCACAAACACACAACAACAACAACAACAAAGGGGAAAAAATCAAAATTCCTTGAAGATGAAATTTTTGAACTTCTAACTCATGTTATCCTCTCCTTTTTTTCTCTCTCCCCCAAATTCTCAATTTTTAAAGGACTGAAAAAAAGTTCTTTTTTATTCCATAGGTCATCAAAAAATAAAGTGCTATTGCCTCATCAACCTTGCTCATATTTTTTCATAGTTTTTAATGACCCTCAACAGAGAAAAACTGTCCCTTATGCAGGAAGCTCCCAAGTGAACCATGTCTCCCGAATGAAGTAGCCCACATGCATCAACTTGTTTGTAACTTTTCCCCTAAAACAAAAACAAAAAAAACCTCTTCTTAGGATGTCAGTCATGGAGTGAAGAGACTGAGTGAGAGCTAGAGAAGAAGATATCTCCAGGTTTCTTAAATTATGGTTGCTCAATACCAAAACATCAGCCAAGACATTCAAAAAAATAAAAAGTCAAACCAGATGATTGAACTTTGGACTCATCTGATCAAATGCTTTGCCCTAGTGTATACCTAGTCTTAGTTCATCCTTCCTGGCTTTCCATGGGTCTATCCATCTTCTAAGCAGTCAAAAGGTCCCTTAAAAAAGTTCCCTTCCAACAATAGATAATGGAATCTGGCCAAGGCAAGTCAAAGATGAAGTTGAGAAAAAATACTGCTTTGAAATCCAGAGAGGGTTGCTAAGGGAACAAAGGATGATTATTATGATGATGATGGTTATAATAATCAATAGCATTCATACATGCATATGGGTATTTATATTGGGATTTATGAAAACAAATTAGAGCTAGATATATAGATAAACACATTTTCCTTGTAGCCAATGGATGATTACTTCAGTTTTGTAGGTGGGAAGATTGATTCTCAAAGATATTAGATGACTTATCCATGAGCATACAGAACCAGTATTTGGACCCAGATCTCCAGTGACTCCAAAGTCAGTATTCTTTCCAGCAGTAGGTAGGAATGTAACATTTTATCCACATAAATGCTGCCAGAGTATCTTTCTTTCATTTATCTTATGATCAATGATCATTCCAAGTCCACGTATTTCATAAATATGTCAGCTAAAATTAAATGCAGCATGACTTAAGGAGCTGGGTTTGGGTTTGAATCCTCGAGGCTCCTAAATACCTGATAACATTCATAATAATCCCTTCAGCTCTTTGGATCTCAGTTTCTTCAAGTATAAAAGTAAAGGGATCAGATTAGGTCAAGGGTTCTTAACCAGGAGTCCATGAACTATTTAAAAAAAATTTTATAACTGTATTTCAATGTAATTTGTTTCCTTTTTAAGTCTATGAATTTTGTCTTATTTTATGAATTTAAAAGCTTTATTCAGAGAAGCATCCACAGGACCCAGCAATACCACCACTAGGTCTATATCCCAAAGAGATCAAAGATAGGGGGAAAGGACCTATTTTGTACAAAGATATTTATAGCTGCTCTTTTTGTGGTGGCAAAGAATTAGAAACTGAAGGGAGGTCCATCAGTTGGGGAATGGCTGAACAAGTTGTAGTATATCATGATGATGGAATACTATTGTACCATAGGAAATAACAAGGGAATCATTTTTTTAAAAAACCCTGAAAAGGGGGCAGCTGGGTAGCTCAGTGGAGTGAGAGTCAGGTCTAGAGACGGGAGGTCCTAGGTTCAAACCCGGCCTCAGCTACTTCCCAGCTGTGTGACCCTGGGCAAGTCACTTGACCCCCATTGCCCACCCATACCGCTCTTCTACCTATAAGACAATACACCAAAATTAAGGGTTAAAAAAAAAACCTGAAAAAACTAATATGGAGTGCTGCAAAACGAAGTGAACAGAACCAGGAAAATCTTGTATACAATAATGTACTATAATCAACTGTGAATGATTTACTTAGTATCATCAGTTCAGGGATCCAAAACAAATCAGAGAATCTCAACACCAAAAAAGTCATCAACAGGAGGCAGTTTGGTAGTTCAGTGAGTTGGGAGCCATCGTAGAGATAGGAGGTCCTAGGTTCAAAACTGATCTCAGATATTTTCTAGCCGTATGACCCTGGGCAATTCACTTAACCCTCTTTACCTAGCCCTTGCCACTCTTCTGTCTTAGAACTAATATACAGTATCGATTCCAAAATGGAATATAAGGGTTAAAAAAAATACATCCACCACCTTTGAAGGAACTGAAGGAGTCTGAATGCTGATTGAAGCAAACTTTCTTCACTTTACCTCCTTCATGAGTTTTTTTTTCTTGTGTTGAGATATTTGTCTTCTTTCTCAACATGGCAAACATGGAAATATTTATTGCATGATAACATATGTATAACCTGTATCATATTACCTGCTGTCTCAGGGAAGGGGGAGGAGAGAAAAGGAGGGAGATAACATGGATCACGAAACGTCAGAAAATCATGAAAAATTGTATGGATGTTAAAAAATATAAAAATTAAAATAAATTTGTAAAAAGGAGGGTTCATAGGCTTCACCAGACTTCTAAAGAGAGCCATGACACCAAAAAAGATTAGAACCTTTGGGGTAGATGATTTCTAAAGTCCCCTTAGCTCTAGATCTTTGGAAAGACTACTTTAGGAAATCCCCAGGTGGGGATAACTCAAACCAGATCCACCAAACTCAATTAAAGACCACATTCCTTTGGTAGCAGTGTGGCTAATCTGTTTTTAATTGAGCTCCATTGTTTTCTTCCATTTAGTAAACAGACGTGCTTAGGTGCAAACACCACTGGCTGTTTACAAGGCAAACATCTGGCAGCTTGCCACAGCTTGGGAGAGGCAAGTAAGTGGGCAGCCTCCAAGAGGAGAGTGTAGAAGGCTTAGGCATATTTATTTCATTACATGTTTGTTCTTGATTTTTGCTTTTTTATGTGTTTCAGTCCCAGCTGTTTAGCCCATGTGATGAGACAGCTGAGCAGAGATTTCTTATAGGTCTCTCTTCACACAGTCTACTTCTTATGCCCATTTATTTTCTTACTAAATGAAAGGAATTTTTTAAATTTGGTTGGAAGAGTCAGTTTTGTTCAAATTAAGTGAAGGATCTTTCACTCCCCCTTCTTCAATACACATTTCCCTTCCCTCATTTTCCTTCACATAATAAAACAAAACATATTTCATGGAAAAACATATTACTTTAACCTTTCTCCCTACGTTCAAGACTAGAAATATGTATTCTATATAATGTATATGTATGTGCAGAGACTATATACATGCATACATATTTTTTCAACCTCTTTAGAAAGAAAAGAAAAAAAGATGTTTTAAGATGTTTTGTGGCTCATGTTAACTCTGACAGATGACACAAAGTCCTTGATTTAAAAATCCTGACAGCAGCATTACCCATAATAGAACTGAACCATCTCAAAGGGATAATCAGAAAAGACAGTGACAAAGTAAGAAGCTGACTAGTCCAGTCCCCAACTCCCACCTCAGTCTTCGATTTCATCAGTGTGGAGAATTTTATATGCTGAAACTTCTGCTCTGATGCAGATTGATGAATAAATCATCAGCCGTATTTATTAAGTACCTACTATAAAAGGACAACTAAGTAGTACAGTGGATAATGTGGTAGACCTGGATGCAGGAAGATGAGTTCAAATCTAGCCTCAGACACTTACTAGATATATGACCTTGGGCAAGTCACTTAGCCATGTTTGCCTCAGTTTCCTCATCTGTCAAATGAGTTAGAAAAGGAGATAACACACCACTTCAGGATCTTTGTCAGACATGACTGAAAACAACTGAACATCATTTATCAAATACTTTGCTAGGCACTGATCCACAAAGACAAGAGAAAAGACCCCCATCCTGATTTAACGTTCTGTTAGGGGGTATACAGAATAAATGGTACTTGGAAAGAGTAGGGAGATCCTAGTGATGAGGGGAATCAGCAACAGCCTAATGTAATGGCCAGTGGTGGAGTTTATCTTTGAAAGAAAATAAGGTTTCTAAAATCAAATAGTCCTTAAGTTTTTATTTAGGGTGGCCAGAGGCAAGAAAAAGAGGAGGTGATCTGTCCATGGTTACATAGGTGTCAGAGGTCAGATTTGAACCCAAGTCATTCTTTCTCAAAAATTGGTGTCTACTACACCATTCTACTTGTTTTAACACTCTTCTAAAAGGTAATCACTTAAAGGAGAGAAAAGGGAGCATGTATTAACCGTATGTCTGACTCCCTCTCACTGCACACCAAGAGAATTACACCATTTCCTTCCCACCAGGTAAGATATAGACAGCTGATAAAGACTCAGAGCGCTTGGGTTAAAATCTTCCCTCTCATGCTTACTGCCTGTATCCCTTCAGACAAATCCTTAACTTCCCTGGGTCTCAGTTTCCTCATGTGTCAAATGACTAGATGACCTCTTATGTATCATCCAGTTCTAGACTGATAAACCCAATAGACTAAGAGTAAGGGAGAAATGTGAGTCCAAATCCCCCCTTTAGTCTATTTTGTCATCTCTAAAATGGGTATAATAATAAATGGATTATAATGTATAGAGTTATTGTGAGGCTCAAATGAGGTTGTAGTCAGCTCGAATTAACTTCATGTAAGCCACATGGCACTGTTGTTCAGTCATAGCCAACTCTTCCTGCCCTGTCTTATTGGCAAAGACTAGTTTGCCTTTTCCTTCTCAAATGGATTAAGGCTAAAAGAGGCTAAGTGACTTGCCCAGGGTCACATAGGTAGTGAACATCTGAGGCTGGATTTGAACTTGGTTTTTCCTGACTCAAAGTCCAGTGCTCTATCCACTGAACCATCTAGATGCCTTACATATATGGTGGACAGGAAAGGAATAAAAGTCACCTAGTTCAACCCCAGTGCAGTTAAGTAGCATAATGGACAGAGTACTGGGTCTGGAGTCAGGAAGACTTACCCTCCTGAGTTCAAATCTGGCCTCAGACACTTTCTAGCTGAAGTCATTTCACTCTGTTTGCCTCGGTTTTATCGCATGTAAAATGAACTAGAGAAGGAAAGGACAAATCAATCCAATATCTTTGGCAAGAAAAACCTAAAAATGGGATCACAAAGAAAAAAAAGAGATACAAATGAAAAATGACTAAACAACAGTACAAACCTTCTCCTCCATTTTTCAGATGAGGAAACTGAGACCAAAAGAGTTAAAGTGTTTTTACCAAGCATATAATTACTAGCAGAATCTGGAGTGAGTCCTGATCATTGTTCCATTACTGCTATTCACAGCTGATAATTTAGCAGGGCTTGGAAGGGGAAGGGGAAAAGGAGAGGGATGACTTCTCAGAGCTCAAGTAGCAAGAGAGGAGACGCTGCATTCTTTAAGCAGAATGCATTTTAGCAAGGTCTCCAAGTGACATCTAGTGGAATACCCGGTCTCTGTGGGGAAATTTAATTAAACCGCAGTCCCTTTATACCAGCACAAATATTGGGAAGGAAAACAACTCAACTCCTTTGACATTTTTGCAAATAGGTTCAGTAAAATCCAATGTGTTTACTTTTACTGACATTTGTTTTTCAGTCAATTATCCCTCCTGGTTATTTTTTTGCTTTCATAATTTGTTGTTAGCCATAATAAGAAGTGTTTCCTTTCTTTGATGTGCCAGTGCTGCTCCCTAACTTGGAAGGGGGTGGGGGTGAGAATGGCAATGCTTATCTCCCCTTTTTATGATAGTTTGAGGTTTGATTGTCTTCATATTACACTACTCAGCATTACAATTCTCCAATTCAGAAGGATTTTATCTTCAATGCAACATGGATGAGGCTTTTCCCACAAATGTCAGAAAACAAGTAACTGCACTCAGTCTTCTATCAAACATCTAACAAGCCTATATTATTTTACTCTACTGCCTCCAGTTACACAGACATCACCTCCAAACTGACAACCTCCTTTCAAGCCCCCAAATGGGGAGACTTCTTGCCTACCCCTTCAAAACAAAAAGCCCTAAATTTTTGATATAATGTAAACTCCTCCCCAACCAACAATACCTCCCACAAAAAAAAAACAGTTTTTCAAAGTTTCAGATATGAAATAGCAGATGGTCTATTTATCCCAGGATGAGACATCTTTTGGCCATTTTATAATGAAAAGATCTACATTGACCAAGAAAGTCTTTGTTCTTTCAAACAATTGAATTGAACCCAGGCAAAATAGATTTTGCTGAATTCTTAAATAAATGATAGAAGATGTTGCCGGCCTGCTCAGATCTAGTCTTATCTAAAGAATGGCATTCCTATATCAAGAAATGTTTTCTTCTGTAACTTTAGGAGGGATATATAGAAGTAGGGAAAACACAAGGGGGCACCCTCTCAGACCCATAAAATATATCAATTAATAAGCCAAAGATGGGGGCAGCTGGATAGCTCAGTGGATTGAAAGCCAGGCCTAGAGATGGGAGGTCCTGGGTTCAAATATAACCTCAGACACTTTCTAGCTGTGTGACCCTGATCAAGTCACTTCACCCCCATTGCCCAGCCCTTACAGCTCTTCTGCCTTAGAACCAATATTGGTTCTAAGACAGAAGGTAAGGATTTAAAAAAATAAGCCAAGGATGTTTTAAACATCTTTTATATACCTAATATGTTTCTACAAAGACAAAAGTGAATTGGAGCCAGCTCTTCAAGAGATCATGATAGTCAGAGAAATCAATCCTGTAACAAAGGTTCCTGCATATAGTAGGAATTCCAAAAAAATTTGCTTAAGTAATCCATCAATCAATGATATTGTATAATACATGTTTCCCATATCTAAAAGATTGCCAGGAAATCCTGCTAAATTTATTTTTTATACTTCGTGGAATTAAATTAAACATTAGGGGAATAGATAAAAAAAAGTAAAAGTTCTAAATTGTTTAGAAAGGACTTTGTGAAAGTCTATGAGTAATGAGAGGCAGAGGGATTTGGACTAAAGAGCCAGTCAAGAAGACCTGGCTTCTAGTCCTAGCTGTGGCACAGAGTGGCTTTGTAACCTTTGCTGTCACTTAAACTCTTAATTGAAATAACTCTCTGAGACAAAGTTGTTGAATGGCATAGGTCTTCGTTGCTATTAAATGAAAAAAAAATCCAGGTCTGGAGAAAATATTTACATTTCTTTCTTCCTTTCTCTTTCTTCATCAGGCAGCTCTGATTTTCCCAACAAATATGTATATACCACACAAATGTACATATACATTACATATATGTGTATACATATGAGAGAGAGAGAGAAAGAGAGAAAGAGAGAGAAATGCTTTTTTTTTTTTTTTTTGGAAATAAGATCATTTAATTTGCAAACTTTTTTCTTTTTTGCTGGCTTGAATAAACTCCTTTTGATATAGACATAGCTATTGTGACTTTTTGGTATAGTATAAAAGATTAAAGTAATGCCAAGGAATTATTTCAATATCATGTCCCATGTAGTTCTTTATTAGGACAATGAGTTATTTTTTTAACATTTATTAATATTCATTTTTGACATGGTTACATGATTCATGCTCCACCTTACCCCTTCAACCCCCCCCCCCACACTCCCCCCACCCATGGCCGATGCACGTTTCCACTAGTTTTGTCATGTGTCCTTGAACAAGACCAATTTCCAAATTGTTGGTAGTTGCATTGGTGTGGTAGTTTCGAGTCCACACCCTCAATCATGTCCACCCCGACCCATGCGTTCAAGCAGTTGTTTTTCTTATATGTTTCCTCTCCTGCAGTCCTTCCTCTGAATATGGGTAGCATCTTTACCATAAATCCCTCAGAATTGTCCTGGGTCATTGCATTGCTGCTGGTACAGAGGTCCATTACATTCAATTTTACCACAGTATATCAGTCTCTGTGTACAATGTTCTTCTGGCTCTGCTCCTTTCGCTCTGCATCAGTACCTGGAGGTCTCTCCAGTTCACCTGGAACTTCTCCAGTTTATTATTCCTTTTAGCACAATAGTATTCCATCACCAGCATATACCACAGTTTGTTCAGCCATTCCCCAATTGAAGGACATTCCCTCCTTTTCCAATTTGTTGCCACCACAAAAAGCGCAGCTATGAATATTTTCGTACAAGTCTGTTTATCTATGATCTCTTTGGGGTACAAACCCAGCAATGGTATGGCTGGATCAAAGGGCAGGCATTCTTTTATAGCCCTTTGAGCATGATTCCAAATTGCCAGCCAGAATGGCTGGATCATTTCACAACTCCACCAGCAATGCATCAATGTCCCAATTTTGCCACATCCCCTCCAGCATTCATTACTCTCCCCTTCTTTCATTTTAGCCAATCTGCTAGGTGTGAGGTGATACCTCAGAGTTGTTTTGATTTGCATTTCTGGAACACTTTCTCATGTGCTTATTGATACTTTTGATTTCTTTACCTGAAAATTGCCTATTCATGTCTCTTGCCCATTTATCAATTGGGGAATG
>NC_058135.1:62024903-62040540 GCF_016433145.1 Gracilinanus agilis
TGGAAATATATAGTCAATTTTGATGGGTAGTTGATCCGTGGTTGCAGGCCCAGCTCTCTTGCCTTTCTGAATATTGTATTCCACGCTTTGCGGTCTTTTAGTGTTGAGGCTGCCAGATCCTGTGTGATCCTGATTGTTGCTCCTTGATATTTGAATTGTTTCTTTCTGGCTTCTTGTAAGATTTTTTCTTTTGCTTGGAAACTCTTGAATTTTGCAATGATGTTTCTTGGTGTTTTCCTTTCTTGATCGAATGCTGCAGGTGTTCTATGAATCCTTTCAATGTCTATATTGCCCTCTTGTTGTAGGACTTCAGGGCAATTTTGCTGAATTATTTCTGTTAGTATAGAGTCCAGGTTTTTATTAATTTCTGGTTTTTCTGGAAGACCAATTATTCTCAAATTGTCTCTTCTAGACTGGTTTTCTTGGTCTGTCACTCTCTCATTGAGATATTTCATGTTTCCTTCTATTTTTTCAGTCTTTTGGCTTTGTTTTATTTGTTCTTGTTGTCTTGAGAGATCATTAATTTCTACTTGCTCAATTCTAGCCTTTAGGGATTGATTTTCGGCTATAATCTTTTGTTTTTCGGCCATAATCTTCTGGTAATCGGCCATAATCTTTTGGTTTTCGGCCATAATCTTCTTGTTTTCGGCCATAATCTTTTGGTATTCCTTTTCAATCTGGTCATTTCTTGTGTTCAATTTGCTTATCAGTTCATTTGGTTTCTGAGCCTCGCTTTCCAGCTGCAAGATTCTACCTTTTAAGCTGTTATTTTCTTGCCAGATCTCTTCCATTTTCCTCAAAATCTCAGATTTGAACTCGTCCATAGCTTGTGAGGAGTTTTCCTTATTTGGGGAGGGTCTGGATGGTTGTTTGTTCTCCTCCTCTGTTTGCTCGGTTGTCTGGATTTTCTCTGTGTAAAAGCTGTCGAGTGTTAAAGACTTCTTTTTTTTGTTATTATTCTTTCTCTTCTGAATTTCCTGTAACTGGTTAGCCATCATTAGCCCAGCAGCTTCTCAGGTTTATCCTCGCTCTCAGTGTCTGTCTGAGATCTATTGGCTCCTGAGGTCTGAATTCTAGTTTTTTCCAAGGTCAAGCCCCCTGGTGGATTCCCTTGCTTGATCCTCTGCAGGAAGTTTCTTTACAAGTCTCAGGGCGCTACTTCCACTGTCGTATACCCGTCTGCACTGGTTCCCCACTTAGGCTTTGGTTCCTGGCTGTGTTTGCCTCCACCCACACCTCTGCTCAGCTGGCACCCACGCCTCTGCTCAGCCACACCCACGCCTCTGCTCAGCCGGCACTCTGCGCGCCCAGCGTCCACTCTCTGCTCCCGCGCGTGGGCTCAGCTTTCGCGTGCGTTCTTGACTTAATGGGGTCCTAAGTCTTGCTGCTCTCAGGAACAGGTCCCGGAGCTGCTGATGACTCGATGGGTGCCCCAAACTTGCTCTATTTCTTTTTAGCTGGGTTCGAAGCTATAGGTGAGTGTGGAGGGGGTGGGGGTGGGGCGGTTGCTCAGCTCGCGATTTAAGGAGAGCCCTTTTTAGCCTGGAAATGTCTCGATTCCACGTACCTTCCACGCTGTGCCCTGTTGTGGGGTTCCTCCGTTCGTCTGGACTTGTTTTTATGTCCCCTTGAGGAGTTTTGTGTGTTTCGGTCAGGAGAGGTTAAGAGCTGCTTCTTACTCGGCCGCCATCTTAACCCGGAAAAACGAGAAATGCTTTTTTGAAGAGCAAAGAGTTGAATTCTATCTAGAGTCCTATATAATGATGTTTAAGTTTTCCATCTGGGAAGCTCACCAGCACTTGCTCTAAATAGCTTCATTTTATTAACAGTAAAAATAAATCTATATTTTCAACCTTCTGAAAAGATTGATGATACCATAGTGTGCCAATGCCCATCATGACATTTTTTTTTCAGACATGCATGATATTCATTGTGTAAAGTACTGTTCCAAATGTGCTTAAAGCTGCTATCCCAACTATATGGTTTGCAATGAGATTATTTCTTTGTTTTTATAATATAGAACTTTAAGTGCCAATGGTAAAATAACAGGCTCATTTCAATGCTGTGATAACGATATTATGTCTATTTCACTCACTGGCAGGGAACCCTTAGGAAATACAGTGAAATTCAACAGGAAGTGATCAGTTGTACAATAGGTTGAGATCTAAGCATTCTTAGCCCAGCTGCTTTTTCCATCTTTGTTTTACAGCACACTAGTACATTTTCACTGATAATAAAGAGATTTTCTTATGAAAATCTTGACAGGTCTTTTTTGTTATTATTATTTTAAATTCAATAATCATCAATATCTCAAGACACAAAGAGAACAATAAACTTCTATGACATGCCATCTTTAAAAACCAAATATAATACAGATATAGAAATACACACATATATAAGATGTTCCAAAAATCAAAGTGCAATTTCAACCTTCAAAAGCTTTTGGCACACCATGTATAAGTGCTTAACTATACTGTAAAAAATTATTCTATATTTTATCCTTCCACTCCTCCTTTCCATTCCTTCTGGGCAACTTTAAATATTATTAATATTTTTTCTAGTATCACTGCCCATCAACCCATCTCCTCCTTCCCTCCAAATAAAAGTCCTCCCTTATAAAAATAAATAAAACATTGCCAATCAAACCAAATCAAAATATATTCTGTCCCTGAAATATTTAGTTTCCTAGCCCTAGTTTAGGAGTTTTTAACTTGGAGCATGTGAACTGTATTTTTTAAAGAGTTATCATTTATTTTAGTTCTTATATATAACATATAATGTTACATAGCAATAATATAATATGCATCACTTGTTATAAATCAAACTTTTAAAATATTTGGTAACTATACTTTAATATTATGTTTCCTTAATTATCTTCTACATTTTAAAATATCATTCTGAGAAGGGCTCCAAAGGCTTCACCAGATGACCAAAGAGATCCATCCATGACCCAAAAAGAGGTTAAACACTTCTTCATCTAGTTCATTACCTCTCCACAAAGAGTTAGAATGATCTGTTTCTTGATTTGAAGTCTTTCGTATCTGACCTCAGTTACTTCCTAACTGTGTGACCCTGGGCAAGTAATTTACCTCACCCCTCCACCCCCCAACCCCCATTGCTTATACCTTCTCACTCTTGTGCCTTGGAACCAGTACACAGTATTGATTCTAATGAAGGTAAGGATTTTTTAGAAAGACACAGGTTAAGACAGCCCTTTGCATCTTCAGATTCTTTTTTGTCCTTGTTTTCTCCTTGAAAGACTTTTCTTTTCAATAGATATTTCATTTTCCTTTATGTTAGTTCGTCCAAGCTCTCATCTCCTCATCTAGCAAGAAGGCTGGTTTGTAATCTGTATTTATTTGATTCTTACTTGGCCAAGTAGCTAACCCATTATTTCTAGACATCAGAATACCAAGAAATCTGTATTCTTATTCTGGTCATGGATTCCTAGAATAGAGTTAGCCAATGTGACCTCTAGGGCTGGCTGAACTATTTAACCTCCCTCTTTCCCATTTCCATCTTTTGGTTTCCCCTGATTTTCCCCTTATCCCAAAAGGCATTCCAGGTACCTTACTAATACTGGCAACCCAAAGTCCAACAACCAACAAAATTCAGATCTATACTTATTCCATTAATGTGCAAACTGATCAGCAGAACTCCCGGGTTATCAATTTTTGGTTCCTGACATCTAGATCCCCATAACTCATGGTAAAGCCCACGTATGCAGTCTACCCATTCAACTTAAATGCCTTCTCCCCATTCTTCCATTTCTCATCCTAATCTTCTAATCAAAATCAATAGAAGAGTTTTGATCAACAAGTTTCAGTAGAAAACAAATTATTTACACCAAGGTTCAATTTTTTTATAATAATTACCTAAAAATAAGGAATTAATTGTTTTTGGGGGGAAGGCTTGCTTGAAGTTGGAAATGAACAAAAGTTTTCATTTTCATATAGTGCTTTAAGGTTTGCTAAGGACTTTACTGATATTTTCTCACTTTATCTTCACAACAACCTGGTGAGGTAGGTGTTAATATTATCTACCATTTATAAATGTAGAAACTAAGGCAGACAGAGGTTGATGACTTGCCCAGGGTTACACAACTAGTAAATGTCTGAGACTGGATTTGACTCTAAGTCCAATGCTCTATCTATTGAGCTACCTAAGCGCCTCTAGGTATGAATACTTCTAATTCCAGGTCTTCAAGAAATTTCCTTCCTCCCCCACAACAGTCACTTGTTCCAGGACAAGGGAGGATTTCCACAGGAAGTCAAGGGTAAAACTATGGCTACTCCTGGGGAAATGATGGGTTAGTGCAAATAGGTTGGGTGGTATTTTTGAAGGTGTACCTGTTTAGAATTCTTTATGGTTAAGTAAAATGAACATCAGCATCCTAGGCTAGGTTCTGCTCATTCCATAAGAGTCAATACGCATACTCTAGACAAGATAGAGAATTTCACTCAGTGTTGGGAAGGATATGGGCTAAAGTTCTGCCTCTGACATATATTGGCTTTGGGCAGCTGCAAGTTCCTTTACCTATCAGTGCTCCAAGAAACTACAACTATAAATGGCACAGCAGGTCCCAGGCTACATTTTCCAATACTATCTGCCAACTATACAAAGAATATTTAGTTGAAATTTGGCTAGTAAATTTCTACTTTCCCCAATATCAATTAGTTGTTTTTGCAAATTAATAGAAAGATAATATATTTTATATTTTAGCCAATAGGTTCAGAATAAGCTGAAATTCTTCATTTGAAGGATTTTTAATGGTTTTTAAAATTCTCCTTTAAGTTTTTTTAATGTGTAGATAAAAGAATTATAGGTACAAATTGTTTCCAACAACAAAATTAGGTTTTTAAATGTCTTACTCACCACCATGGCTTCATACTCTCATTAATAAACATTTTCAGATACACAATACACTTAAGGAAAGGTTTATCAAATATTATGGTATGTGTGAATTCATATTTCACATAACTTTGATAACTATAAACTTTGGAGCCAGCTTCCTATTAGATGTGACTTCATTGTCCTTGTTTTAACCCGACAACATGGCTGATGAAAACCTGAGACTAAGAATCAAAGCATCAATTTTTCCTTTTTCTTGTTTCCCTGTGCTTGAATTACGGGTTCTCCTCTCAATCATGTTTTCTGTTTAAGCTCATTTTCCATTTTATAAGGATTAATATAGTTAAATGCAATAGAATGGAATGGAATAATGGAATATAATTTAAGTGGATGGGCATAAACTGTGATAGATTTTCACATGTTGAAAATAGATCATTGAGTGAGAACACCATCATCAAGCCATCTCCACTGGGAATTCCCACTCTTCCCTCAGAATGGCCAATATAATTAATATGCAACATAATCATCTCAGAGACAAAGTAAGAACACTATTGTCGGTCTCCATATAAAATATTAGTAAAGCTTCATCTTTCTTTGTTTTAGGTAAAAATATGAATAGTTCTAATACTTTCTTCCTCACTGCAATGAATTATATTGTGTGCCCCCTGGGATAAGTACACTACATCTTAGAGACCACTACCCACAAAGGCAATGAAGTCACAAAGCTCCCGCAAAATGGTTAAGTATCTTGCTTTTCAGGGAAATTTTGCTTTTAGAGGACGATTCCGGAAAAAAAAACTATATCTCTTTGTGATAACACCAAAGGAATGAATCTCTAATGGTGACAACTTCAGACACTGTGATAGTTTAATAGAAGAGATATTTGGAAACAGAGGAATTCTTCAGTGATATCCTTCATACTTCACCTATGCTTAATTCTGCTTTAGTTGAGAGTCGTTTCACCTAAGCCATAAAAATTAACAGCCAACAGTCATATCTGATAAGAATTTTATAAGTTTAAAAGATCGATCCTGTCATTACTAAATGAACTAGTAGACCTGCCTGAATTCGAATCCAGCCTCATATACTTACCAGTGTGTTACTTAACCTATTTCCTCAAGTATAAAATGGGGATAATAATAGCATTTATCTCCCAGGATTGTGGTGAGGGTCAAATAAGAGGATATTTATAAGGTGCTTTGAAAACTTTAAAGTGGTATGTAAAGGTCAGCTATTCTTATTTTTCCTTGTATCATGAGCAAATATAGTATGTTTTAAGTGGTAAAAGAGATATCAAACCATGCTTTGAATCACTGTTTTTGCCACCAGATGACTTACTTGATCCATCATGATTCAGTCTGAGAATTAACTCAGAAAGCAGAACAAAGGGCAGCAGTCACAAGTTTTGGATTTCAAATGATGCATATCAGATTATTATCACGAGTGACTCATTTTATATGAAACTATGCCAATGCAAAGAGCTACTAAATGCCAAAGATTCATTGAAAGTATGCAAATAGAATTTACTACTGGTGAATGCGGTCCATATAGATAATAAAAGACAACTTAGTATCAGATATAAATTCAAGGAAAATTCCAGAAAATTAACCAGGTATTTATCGAGTACCTACTATGTGCCCAATGCTGAGACAGACTATCAAAAATTTCAACTAACAGAGAAATCTATAAATATGCAAGCTACTTGTGATTGAAAGAACTTAAGCAAAGAACAAATAAATAAATGCTTTAAGACTCAACATGCAGATTGAGAAAAATATTCCAAGCTTACTTCCACAGAGGAAAGATTAATGCAATAAATATTTTCCTAGTTCCAATCATAAGTCATTTGGTATTACAAAATGCTCCCAGGATGATATATCAAAAGCCATAACACATACCATCATTGATAACCCACTAAAAATAGCGTCAAATAGCATTACTCTTTCTGGCCCTTAATACTTTGCCCTTCCTCTACAGAAGGATTCAATCTATTTCATTAAAGTCTCATGGAAGTATTCAAGCAAGTTCAAGGAAGTCTCATGTCAACATCTGAGCCTCTAAACTAGGGATTTTTGCCCTGAGCTCCATGAATTGTTTTAAAAATATTTTTATGGTTGGATTTCAGTATAATTTGGTTTCCTTCATTATCCCATATATTTTATTGTATGTATTTGAAACATTATTCTGAGAAGATATCTGTTGGCATCACCAGACTGGCCTAAAAGGCTCTACAACACACACAAAAAGGCAAAGAACCCTTTTTATATAGGTTTGGCAAGTAAGCTTAGTAGACCAATATTTATCCAGGTGACTGGGTCCCAAAGGAAACCAGACTGGTATATTTGTAGGAAATTTTTTAAAGAATGTTTTTAATCTCATCAAAAGCACTAACACCCTAAAAGAACTCAATAAAATAACCTAGCTAATAATTCCAATTTTACCAAAGCACCATGCATCAAGGAGGTTCTTATAAATGTTTATTAAATGATTGGAATGAGTTGGATGGGAAGGTATGTAAGGCTGAGATTTATTCTGCGTGGCCAGAGTATATAAACCAAGAAAATTTAGGAAATGTTCTGAGGGACAAGCACTTCAATTCCTGGGGTTTATTCCTATCAGGAAGTCATTGAATCAGACTCTCAGAGCAGATAGGATCCTCAAAGTCAATCTACTCCAATGTGTCCCCAATTTATAATCGATCCCTTCTACTCTACTCTAAGCCCCATAGAAACTCATCAAACTTTTTCTTGAAAATCTTCAGTGATGAAGAACCCACACCATCTCCCCAAACAACCTATTTCACACTGTGAGGCAGCTATAATCACTAAAGAAAATTTTCTTCACATTGTGACTAAATTTCTCTTTCTACAAATTTCCACCCATTGTTTTTAATTTCATCTTCTGCACTCAAGATGATGTCATCAATTCCTCTTCATTTAGACAGCCTTTCAGATATTTTAAGACAACTCTCTTATCTTTTCTTAAGTCTTCTTTCTAGAAGGAACATCCCCAGGCTGGGAACACTGAGTCTATGAACATCTTCAACTTCAATTTGTTAATACTGCCTTAACAGAATCCCTGCTCAACTGGCCAAAAAGCCAAAGAAAGAATCATCCTCCATCCAGTTAAACACACATAATTAAACCCCTTTTTATAAAGCTGTGCTATGCACTTGACAGAAAAAAGGAATATGCACTGTGATCTAGCTAACTAAATTGAAAGTTTCAAAAACTCTTATTTTATAGTCAAAATTACCCCAAATGATAATTTAAACCCCAAATCTAACCTCCTTTCCCTTCACAAAAACTTAAAGTAAGGTATTTATTTACCTCAAAACTTTACAATAGTTTTGATTGAACCAAAATTTCTTAGATATCTAAAGCTTAAATACAGTCTGTCAGATATTACTGGAAAAAAAACTTTAATACATGCTATATAGTCTCAATCTTCAAGGAGCCTGCAATCCGGTTGTTGAGAAGTCATATATACATGTACATACATGTACATGTAATGCATATATGATATATTATGTGTATAAATCTAATTAGAAATGAGGCATACAATAACATGTGAAATTGAATATGATCAAATGTCAAAATATATGATATAGATAATAAGTCTTAAGTGGTTAGAATAGGGAGGAATGGCGTTAGGATTCCACAAGATTTTTGCAGGTGGAAAGTGACAAAGTCTTTTTTTCCCCCAACCAGAATATTTGCATAAGAAAAGGCAAGACAATAGATATCATCATATTCTGTGTATAACAGGAGTATGGTCTGGATAGTGGAAAGGGGGTAGAGAACCTGAATTTATCTATCATTGCCATTCTTCATTTGTCTAACTCTGGACAAGTGACTACCGCTCTGAACCTCAGATTTCCTCATATATAAAACGAGGGGTTTAAACTAGACATCTGCTGAGATCCCTTCCAGCTCCAGAGCTAGAGGAATCGAGGAATATGGCCTCCTTGAGCTTCTGTTTTGTCACCTGTAAAAAGCAAGAGTCAGACTAAATGACCTCTAAAGTCTCTACCATCTCTAAACTTATGATACATTAAAGGACTGGTTGGGGAAGTTTTGAGAAATAAAGTTGACTAAATAAAGCAAAGGGGTAGGTAGGTAATGCCACAGTGCACAGAATGCTGGCTCTGAAGACTAATCTTCCATTCAAATCTAGCCTCAGAAACTTTACCAGCTCTATGACCCTGGACAATTCACTTAACCCTGTTTGTCTCTATTTCCTCATCTGTAAAATGGGGTGGAGAAGGAAACAGAAAACCATTTCAATATCTTTGCCAAGAAAACCCCAAATGGGGTCACAGAGAATCAGAAATGACTAAAAAAATGACTGAACAACAAAGGAAAGTGAAAACAGATAATTAAGAGATTGAATTAATCCTATATTATAGATTCTATGACTTAGGGATTCATACCCAGTATCAATATTTTACTTCTTAAAAACAAATGGATAACAACTACAGAACAAAAAGTACCTTAGTTCTGTCACTTTCTCTGGCTCTAGCCTGGTTTGATTTCCTTACTAGGGTCACTGAACTTGTGGAAAGAATAACGAATAGGAGTTACCACAAAGAAGAACAGTTGGATTAAATTCAATAATAGCAAGATCTATTCAGAAAAGCAGCTTTGGGTATCTGCAGTACAGGGTCTAAAACTGTGCTAAGCACTCCAGTACATGTTAATAGATAGTAAGTACTAAGAGAAATGATGTTAGCAATAATGTGACCCCATTTCAGCCCTCAGTTCTGGGATCACACCAGTATCACGTACAGGATTTTAAACATCAGAGATACTGCATTGAGAAAAGCAGCTGGCTGACTACAGGGAGCCACTGACTGTGACTGGGAAACCTGCCCCATCAGGGAGTAAAATAACAATAATGATAATGGTAATACCTTGGATTTACACTATGCTTTAACCTACAAGAGCTCACAGAATTCCATGGACTATGAGTTTTGAGTGTGGCCACTTAGGCTGATTGAAAAGAAAAGCTACTTTATCCAGACCATTCAGTTAATTCTCAACCTCAGTCTTAATTCAATTAAGTGGAATTTTGAATACTTTTTTTTAAAATGCTGCTTTCACCAATTTTACCATGAAAAAAAAATATATTACATTTTTCAAAGAGTGAGCATCTTGAGTGTTTAAGATGCAAAATGTTTTTTTATTACAAAATATTCCTTTCTCATAATATAAAGTGTCCTGGACTGCTTGAGTGCCTGTAAATGATAATTTCTATGACTAAAGCTCAATAAGGTCTTTGGCAGCTACAATTAATAGTCTTCATCCAAGTGTTTCAAAAGGCATTCAATGGCTGTTTATAGCCAAAAAAAAATAGGTTTTCAATTGTAAGGAAGTCATACCAAAGCAATCAGTGATTTTTTTTAAATCAAAGTGCCCAGAAATGTCAGATTCATAATCAACTTCAAATGAGAGCATGACTTCTGGAGCAATAAGGGATGTAAGGAATTTTGAAAATCCAAAGCCATTTGTAAAGAAAAATGATGGCTAAACAAACCATGAGATGTGAAGTATTATTTCTCAATGAAAAAGAATAGAGAATTCAGAAAAGAATGAGAAATGTTCATGAACTGATACAGTGAATCAAGTACAATCAATAGTACAAATATAGAATTATTTCAAAAACGTGAATGAAAAGATTGCTGAAAGGAACACAAACTCTAATTCAGGAATTCTTAAACTAGGTTCCATGGAGTGGTCCATGAAGTTAAATAGGAAAAACATGCATCTCTTTGATAATATGAAAACTTAAAACTGCACTAAGACTTTGAGGACACCCTGTATTTGGTTTCTTTTGTAATCCTATTTTTTCTTTTTTTATCCATATTTTTCCAGATTATATGTAGATACTGTTTTTAGTAATTATTTTCTGACATTTTATAATCTATACTCTCTCCCTCTTTCCCACTACTCCCCCAATCCCAGGATGTCAAACAATATGATGTGGATTATATATGTTCTATAATGCAATATATATTTTCATGTTCATCATGTTGTGAAAGAAGACATATATTGCTTTTACTAGAAAAAACTCATGAAGAAAATGAAGTGAAAAATGATACACTTTGATCTATATTCAGACTCCATCAGTTCCTTCTAGGATGGTGGATATCCTTTTTCATCATGAGTTTCTTTGGAGTTGAATTGGATTCTTGCTTTGCTGTGTAATCCTATTTTCTTAATTTGTATACATTTAATTGCATATTAATTTATTAACAGTTAATAATTTATAATATTTAAATTATTATTTAATCATTACTGTTCATTAATGATTGATAATTTATTAATATTAATTATATACAATTTTTCTCTGAAAAGAATTTCAAACACTTCAAACTGCCAAGGAGATTCAGGACATAAAAAAGGTAAAGAAGCCCTGATCTAAAATAAAAATCAATGAACTCTTAGACAATAATAAAATATTTCTCCAAATTCTTGGTAGACTAAAGGTCTTTGAAGACAGAGTAGTGCAAATATTGAAAGATGAGCTCACCATATAAGTTGAGTTTTTTCCTCTTATTTTTTTTCTTGTTACAAGGGAAAGTTCAATTCCAGGCTTCAAGAAGGGGGGGGAGGGGAAGAAGGGACCAATCCATGCAGAATTGATTGCAATGTTAAAAACAAATGGCCTAAATTTATTTTAATATATAAATTTTGAATAGGAAAATTTTACAACTCAATATGAAGTTCAAATTTAAATTTCAGAAATATAAATGAAAATATAATATCAAAAATGGATAGAAGACAAACCTGTAAAAGCTGTGGTGGGAAGAGTTGGTCTTTTGTTAATACAAGGATGATGGGGATGATGAAGATGATGAAGGGAAAGGGGAAGGAATATCAGTCAGAGGACTTGGGTTCAAATCCAAGCTTTCTACATAGTACTTATGTGACATTAGAATATTCATTTAAATTTCCTAGTCCTAGTGTTCCTCATTTATAAACTGAGGTTTGAATGAATTAGCTTCTGATGTCCCTTCCAGAAATAAAATTTTTATCCATGTTGTAACTTACTTATTATATCTTTGAATTGCTATATCATTCTTTAAGAAATGAGTCAGGTCTCTAAGGTCTTTTTGGATTCTCAACCTTAAATCCCCTTAGAAGGCAATGACTGTGGGGATAATGGGTGCCCACCTCCACTGCTCTTACTAACTAACCTCTCTTGCATTGCCAGAGCTATACTGAGACAGGATATCAGAGAAGTGATGAGCCAGGAAAGAGGTATGATTGTATAATATTGTTCCTTCTTCCATTTTACCCATTTTTTCATCAGCCCTGGAAATCACAAAAAATTCCAAAATCAAAGTGAGACTTGTCTTGGAATCATTTCAGCTTAGAGTAGTGTCACGGGGAACACTGTCCACTAGGGATACCGATTACTAGTATCAACTGACCCAGTGGATAGATTGCTGGGCTTGGATTCAGAAGGACTTGATTCAAATGCTGTCCTAGACACAGACTCAGTAACTGTACATCCATAGGCAAATCACTTAACCTCTCTTGGGTTCAATTTTCTCATCTGCAAAAAGAGGATATTAATAGCACTTGCTTTACACACTATTGCTACAATATTCAAATTAATTGATAAATCCAAATATCTTCAAAGTCCTATTTTAATACTAGCTATTGATATTATCTCTTGGGTGAAATATCATCGTAAGATCTTTTCTTTGTTTTGAGAGGCCTTTTTGAAGTAAGGTCTCTACCATGGATGGTCTGTATGTCTTCCAATGTTGAGACTACTTACATGTGTTAATATTACTGTGTGTCTCTTAGCTACCCATTCTTTCTCTAATGGGTTCTCCAGACATTCTTCAGTCTAGATGACATGTCCTCAACCCACTGAAGGAATTTGATTAGCATTTTGTGTGAAATAACCTTTGATTGCCTCTTAAACAGTGGAATGCCGAATTAAGTCATACATCCTACTATGTGAGACTAGAGGATGACCCTGTAGTGACACATACTAGCTTTGAGACCATGGGTAAGTCACACCACCTCAATAAGCCTGTTTCTTCATGGGTAAAATGGGGAAATAATCCCTGTTCTGCCTTCCTAAAAGAAAAGCAGTGAAACACTAAATAAATAGTAAGTATTATTCTTATTTGGGCAGCTGGGGTAGAACAGTGGATAGAGAACCAAGCCTGAAGTCAGGAAGATGGGTTTAAAACTGGTCCTTGAACTAGCTCTATGACCCTGAGTAAGTCACTTCATCCTGTTTGCCTCAGTTTTGTCATCTGTAAAATGAGCTGGAGAAGGAAATGGCAAACCACTCCAGTATCCATGCCAAGAAAACCATAATTGGATCACAAAGAGTCAGACACAACTGAACAACAGCATTATTCTTTTTATTTGAGTACCAACATGGCACAATGGAGAGAGAACTGATTTCATTGCCAAGAAAACCTAGATTCAAGGTAACCCTTAACCCTCTGGCACCCTGGCAGCTCTGTGCCACTCAAAGTAATTGAACAGTTGCTTATATATCTACTTAAAACTTAAAACAACATTATGAACTTTTGGGGCACATTTAATGTATCTATGAATCCAGATTTTCCTGACTCTAGGGCCAACCTTGGCATAGACTTGACTCCCAACAAAGAATTGCTCAAACTGTCACTTTTTAAACTAAATCCTATTTCATCTTGACATAATAAGTATTCAATGATAAGACCCTTCATTGACATAGTTTCTCATTAGTGGAGCTAGTCTTCACAATGTGAGTTCTTTACATCAAGGAAATCAGAGGTCTGGAACCAAAAGGGGTGGGCAGGGACTCATCTAAGTATAGTGTAGAATATGGCATTTAAGCCTCTTCTTTCTTATAGATTATATCTTTGATTATCCCAGTGATGCTTGGATCACTCTCAATCATTCTCTTCACTTGGCCATAGTCAGAAATGCCAGATAAGGTCACTCATAATCTTTGGTGACATTTGGCATGGTTCTCAGTGAAAGGAAAAGCATACTATAATCCTGCTTGTCAGAGAAGACACACCATCTCGGTTTTGGCATGCCCCAAGTTAGAAAACATGTCTTTCACTTCACAGACCTGCCACACGTGGTTCCTTCTCACAGCCTGTCTCAGCAACATCTTCTTCCCTCTGTGGGCTCTCGTCAGCTATGGTTTTCTGAAGCTTACAATGAATATGGGAGTCACATGTGTCTGTTCATAGGAAAAGAACATGTGTGTATGTGTATGGATTGCTTCATAATTTTGACACTGACTCAGAGTGGTTGAGCAAAACACCATTTTTGAATAACTCTTTATTTCTATATTTTTTCCAAAACATTGCTCTCCGACTTTGGGTATTTTGTTATTCTTGAATTTAAAGTACTAGGTATGCTGAAGCCAGTAAAGGTCAAAGACTTACATTTTGAACATCTTCCCTTAGACTGGGTCCTTGAGACCAGGGACTTTTTTTTGTCTTTCTTTGTATCCCCAATATGTAGCAAGGTACATACTTAATGAAAGATAATTGACTTACTAGAATATAGAGCCCCAGAGAAACCTGGGACTTTGAGAAAGAGGACTGACTTGTCCAGGAACACATTACTAATACAGAGTGTCTCAAAAGACTTAGGGCAACTTAAAACGACATTAAGAACCCTTCAATGTATCTATGAACCCAGATTTTCCTGACTTCAGGGCCAACCTTAGAGTAGTCTTGATTCCCAACCAAGTTATCCTCAAATTGTCACTTTTGAAGCTAAATCCTATTTCATCTTGACATAATTAAGTATTCAGTGATAAGACCCTTCTTTGACATTGTTTCTCACTCACTCTTACTTACAGAAGAGCTTTTAAATGGAAACATTTGTGTTTTTGTAATTTAATTTCCCTTTCCAGAGCAGAAAAGTTTTGTTCTACAAACATAATAAATTGAGATAGAGATAAGGCAAGATTAATTGTAACAATAGAGTAATCTCATTGCATATATTTAAAGTATCTTTTATCCTTTTACTGTGACAACTAGCACACTCTGTCTTTCTCTGATCCCTGCTCACAATTAACTATTTCAGGAGATTCTCTTTATCACATATACACACTGTTCTTCTTTAGCCATGTCTTCCTTTCCCTGTCTCTTGCAATTCCCTCCAAATTACCCTCCTAGCAAATCTTCCCCCTCTCTTCTTCTCCCTCCTCCTCTCGTCTTCTTGGTGTTTCATCTCCCTCAAAGAATTACTTACAGGGGGCAGGTGGGTGGCTCAGTGGATTAAGAGCCAAGCCTAGAGACAGGAGGTCCTAGATTCAGTTCTGGTCACGGGCACTTCCCAGCTGTGTGACCTCGGGCAAGTCACTTAACCCCCATTGCCTACCCTTACTGCTCTTCTGCCTTGGAACCAATACACAGTATTGACTCCAAGACAGAAGGTAAGGGTTTAAAAAAAAGAATTACTTACATAGAATTTAGAATATCAGAGTGGGAAGGAACTTAAGGAGCCATCCAAGCCAATGTGAAATTGAATAAGAACCCCTTCTATAATATCCCCAGCGAGTGATCATTTGATATCTGCTCAAAGATCTCTAATAAAAGAGAAGCTGTTGGGGCAGCTAAGTGACACAATTGATAGAGGGTCAGGCCTGGAATCAGATGACTGGGGTTCAAATCTGACCTCAGATGATTCCTAGTTATGTGACTGAGAGACAGACAGACAGACAGCCACAGATACAGGGAGAGAGAGAGAGAGAGAGAGAGAGAGAGAGAGAGAGAGAGAGAGAGAGAGAGAGAGAGAGAGAGAGA
>NC_058135.1:62040583-62056368 GCF_016433145.1 Gracilinanus agilis
GAGAGAGAGAGAGAGAGAGAGAGAGAGAGAGAGAGAGAGAGAGAGAGAGAGAGAGAGAGAGAGAGAGAGAGAGATGTTACATATGAGAAAGCTCATTTTACTTTCAGGTAAACTTGTTGGGAAATTAAGTCAAGTCAACAAGATTTGACTATGCTCTTAAAATGTGCCAAGAATTATGTGAGGCTCTGGGGATAGAAATTCAATCAAAAAGAGGCAGTAACTGCCTTCATAGAGGCAGCTAGATGGCGCCATAGATATAGAACCAGATCCGGGGTGAGGAAGACTTGAATTCGAATTGAATTCAAACACTAGCTCTGTGTCCCGAGACAAATTATCTAACTCTGCCCTGGTTTCATCATCTGTAAAATGAGCTGAAGAAGGAAATGGAAAACTACTCCAGTATTGCTAACAAGAAAATTCAAAACAAGGTCATGAAGAGTCAAACACGAATGAAAAGTCATCAAAGAGTTTATGTTGAAATGAGGGAAGGCAACACATAGAAGGAAAACAAAGGGAGGAATAGGGGTATTTGGTGTGGTGAGGAAGTCTGGAGAAGGAAGGAAAGCAGATTTGGGCCCTTTCCCAAAACTGTGGTTCTGGAAAGAACTCACCAAAGGAAGAAGGAGGCCACAAGGATGGAGGGGAAAGACAATTGACATACAATGACAAAATCTGAAAATTTTACCAAATACTTGATGGTGGAACTCTACCAGTGAGTGTGCTGGATCCAACTCCTATCAACATAGGAAAGCCAACTGTAAAATTTTCAGGGTGAATGTTTACTCTTCAGAAACTAGCAAATGCTGCAGGACTTGATTTACTATTTTGTTAATTGAATTTAGGAAAGTGATACTGAAAATGTTAATAATGCAGATTAAACTTAAACATAAGTGATAGGTACATTTTTCTTGAGAGCCATTTGTTAGATATTTATAAACACATCTCCGAATCTACCTCTCTGCAATGTTCTACTATTACTTCTCTTCCTGTTTTAACCCTCAGATTAAATCTATTTTTTCTGAAGCACTATTATTCATTGTAAATGAATATTTCATATGTAATTTTATTGTTTGTAGTTTATTTAATTACTAATGTTACAATAGTGTAGGAGACAGAATAGCCTGGTGGCTAAAGAGCTGATTTCTGAGTCATAAAGCATAGCCTCTGATTCCCACTGGCTGTGTGGCCTTGCAAATGTCACTTACCTCTCAGTGCCCCAAGTGCCTTTCTGAGACTATAAATTGCAGAATCATCTGAACTGATAGAAGAATTTCCTCACTAGAACTGCCATGAATTCACATGAATTCATAGGTCTTCTACTCATAAACAAAAAAATTATAACAATTATTTTTAATGTAAATGTATATTATTCAACTAGCTTGTTGTGTTGTTCAGTCTTTTTTGGTTGTATCCAACTCTCTGTGACCCCATTTTGGGGTTTTCTTGGCAAAGATGCTGGAGTTGTTTGCCATTTCCTTTTCTAGCTCATTTTATAGATGTAGAAACTGAGACAAACAGGATTAAGCAACTTTCCCAGCATTAAACAGCTAGGAAGCAGCTAGATTCAAACTCAGGAAAATGAGTCTTCATGCCAGGTCCAGTGGAATCTATCCACTGTGCCACCTAACTGTCCACTCAACTAGCTTGAGGGTTTAATAAGCTTCTGTGAGCTAGCTGAGAATTTAATAAGCATTTATGCCATTGTTTCTATGAGACATGACACATTTGGAGGACTCCACAGACAAATTCAAATGAATTTTTGGCACATGACCCACTTGTAGGTTGAAACGTCATGTAATGACACTAAATTGTACAAATTATTTTATTTTGCATTTTGAATTCAGCATGAACACTATATAAAAGATAGAGATGACGTGGAATATTGAATAGAGAGCTGACCTCAAAACCAGAAAGATCTGGTTTAATTCCCACCTTTGATACAAATTGTTTGAAATTTGAACTTGAAAAAAATCATATAACTTTTGAGTGCTATGGACAACTAAGATTATAAATTGAAGAGAGAATGTCTCAGTAGTGAGAGTTTCCTCCCCTGGGAGTACCCTATATCAATAATAGGCTGGTCTCCATTTGTCCAAATTTAAGATGAAAATAATGAACATGTTAGATATTTAAGAAATCACTCCCCAAAACTGAACCCTACCTCTCCCGTGGACCTATGTAGACTTCACAAACTACTATTATACTGTACCTCCTGTTATTATATTATACTGTTCCCTCCTCATTCAAGAGTGGAAAGAACTCTGGGTCATGAGAGACAAAAATACATTCCCTGCACAGTCCACATGAATCACACTGCCATGGGCAGGAAAGTCTGGATTTGCTCCAGTGTCATGAATCTGTCCTTTGCTACTCCTCGTCTCTCATTTCCATTCACTCCCAAAACTACTCAGCAAGTTTATCACTCTACCACTATCACTTCACTGCTGATAGCTCATATTTCTGTGGCTTCCATCTTGGAAAAGGAACTCCTTCCTTTTTTTTTTTTTTTTAAACTCTTACCTTCCATCTTAGTATCATTTCTAAAATTGAAGAGTAACAAGAGCTAGGCAATCAAGGCTAAGTGATTTGCCCAGAGTCACACAATTGAGAGAATTTCTTGGTTTGAGGGCACTATCAGTATTGGTTCCCAGTGGTTCTCTTCATTGATTTGCCCCCATCGTCCCACATCTATTGTTTCTATGAAGGCATTTGAAGTGAGTCTTCCCAATTCCAAGTACAACTCTCTAACCACTA
Organism: Gracilinanus agilis; assembly: GCF_016433145.1. Lineage (NCBI taxonomy): Eukaryota > Metazoa > Chordata > Mammalia > Didelphimorphia > Didelphidae > Gracilinanus > Gracilinanus agilis. The sequence continues at coordinate 62,043,338 of NC_058135.1, forward strand.
TGTGATACGGATTCTCAATAGCTTGCTTAGATATTCTAATTAGAGATGCTAAGTCCAAAATGGGTTTATGAAAGATAACTTTATGATTGTGAAGAATATTAGGTAGTGCAATCTATGACTGGAGTCAGGAAGATTCATCTTCTGAGTTCAAATTTGGCTTCAAACATTTATTAGCTGTGTGACCCTGGGCAAATCACTTAATCCTGTTTGCCTTGGTTTTCTCATCTGTAAAATAAGCTGGAGAAGAAAATGGCAAATCACTCCATATCTTTGCCAAGAAAACCCAAATGGGGTCACAGAGAGTTGGATTTGACTGATAAGACTGAACAACAGTATTTTGTCTACCTTAAACACTGCATGAATATGAATTACTATGGATTTTGTTTTGGGAGGAGGATTTGGTCCCAATCTACCATTCCATGAGTAGCAGGAAACCTTGGTGACGAAATCTTCTCTACCAATGAAACTCAACAACCCCTCTGCTGCTCAGAGATCGACTTACACAATTACACAGCTAGGACACGACTTCGGCTAAGGTTTTTCTACTCTCAGGCCAGCCTGTTATCCGCTGCCATACTGTCTCTACTATTGTATTACTAAACAAAGTTAGGAGACAGATTTTGATCATCTGTAATTCATGGTAATAGCAGCCTTTAAATTTAAACTCTTCAAGGGAAAGAATCATTTTTCATTTTGTCTTTATGTAAGTGACACTTTGATTTTTTTAAGATGTTGATAACTCCATTTCAATATAATTGTTTTCCTTTATTTTCCTATATATTGTATTTTATAGATTTTAAAACATACGGCAAGGTTCATAGGCTTTTCCAGATTGCCAAAGGGGGTTCATGATACAAAAAAATGGTTAATAATTCCTAGCATAGATGATAAGGTGCGTGCCTCAGCATCAGGACAACTGTCTTCAAATCTTACCTTTGACACATACTGACTGTTTGACCTTGGACAAGTCACTTAACCATTCACTATTCTAAGCAACTATCTAAGAGTATTACATTTCAGAGACATTTGATGCCTTCAATGATAGTAGGTATTTCCTCCCTAATGAAATCATAGGTCCAAGAGCAGGACAAAATAACCTAGCTGATATTATTTAATCATTTTCAGTTTTGTCCTACTCTTTATGATCTCATTTGGGGTTTTCTTAACAAAGATATTGTAATGGTTTGCCTTTTCCTTCTCCAGCTCATTTAAGAGATAAGGAAACTCAGGCAAACAAGGTTAAGTGACTTGCCCAGGGTAACATAGCTAGTAAGTGTCTAAAGTCAGATTTGAACTCAGGAAGACTCATCTTCCTGACTCCAGGTCCAGTACTCTATCCACTGTGCCACCTAGCAGATAGTAAATTGAATGGATAGCAGTACATCCTAACTGTTTTTTTCCAGTCCTAACATATTAGAGACAAACTTATCTTTTACTATTACTGGTAAGTAATCATAAATAGAAAACTCTATGGATCAGACACTTTTGTGATTTTTGTCTGCTGGTTCAATACAATACTAATATCTTCCCAAGTTGCTCATTCTAGGCCGCCAGCATTCTCCACTCTACTAATAGTCCTAGTATTGGAGTTTTCCCAATCTATAGATTTTATTCACTGCATATGATTAAAATTACACCAAAGGTCTATATAAATCCCCGAAAGGGCTCAAATTCATAGTGCCTTATTTTGAAAAGATCAGTCTCAAAGTTGCTTGGGAAATGAAAACTTTAAAAACAGTTTTGGGAATGTGTTGACTCCCAAATTCCCTAAAAAAGAGAAACTATTACTATAGTCACTCTTTACTTTAGAACAACCAAAATAACCTCCAAGTAGAGAAAACAAGGTGTGGTCCAGTATGTGGACTTTTGAAATGACACTGTATTAATTGAAAACGTGACAATGTGTCTTTTGCATTTCTTCTTTGACCTTCATTTCCAACTGTTTCTGATCTTTTGTGTTTAACCAAAATGTTCCATGACCTCAATTAGAAATCATTTCCTTTTCAGAAGGCAAAGAAAACTAGTTCAGCCTAATAATTCTCATCATCCCCCAATTCAAATACCCCATTGCCTACCAAACAAAAACTCCTTTACCTGGCATTCAAGACCTGTTATTATCTGCTTCCAACCTCACTTTCCAGTATCCTATAGTCAAACAGGACTCCTTACATCACTCAACAACCTCATCCTGCTGTCTCTCCCCACTGCAGCCATGCATTTGTTCTTTGTACATACCATTCTCCATGATGAGAATGGATTGCATCCATTTGTTTGCTTGTTAAAATCCTCTTCTTCAAGTTCTATCTCAGGTACTATCTCTTCTTCCTGAAAGAGTTTGCTGATGCCCACAGCCAGAAATAATCTCTTCATGCTCAGACCTCTTGTGACATTTGATCTTTTCTATGCACTTAAAATCTAACTTGTATTATAATGTTCCTGTGTATATTTTACTCCTGCCACAAGAAAGTAAACTCCTTATGGGCATAATCTCTTCAACTTGGAGCCTTTCATGATATCTGATATCTTCTATGCCCTTAATGTTCTAACTTATAATTTTCATGTCCATGTCTTCATACTTCACCTTTCTATCCATAGAACCCAGCCAAGCATCACATATAGGGGATGCCTAATATACTGCTCAAATTAAATGGTTTGGCAATACCACAGATTGCCACCTAACCCACCAAGATGAACCTAAAATCCAAGCTAGATCACAGCAGTATATATTTACTCAAATTTATCTTTATAAATATCCATTAGCATTCATTTGACATTCATTAACCACATACTGTGATCAAGGCACTATTCGAAGTTATGGGGATTCAAGGCTAGACAGGATATTGAGCCAATCTCGAGGAATTTACAATCGAATAAATATCCTGTAGGTCTGAGGAATTACTATTACATGAGGAGTTCTGGCAAATAGAGGGACTGAGTTCAAATTCTACTTCTTGATGATGATTACCTGAATGATCTTAGACAAAATATTTAATTTTCCTGGGCTTCAATTTCCTCGTCTGTTAAAAAAAAAAAGATGAAAATGAGAGAATTAGTCTAGATGTCTTCTGAGGGTTAATGATCCTATAATTTCCAGAAGTAGAGTTTGTACTGGATTTGCCTATTTATTACAGGGAAATAATAGCCTATTAATTAAAGCATATGAACTTGGGATCTTGTACAGACTAACCCTTTTATGTTATTTATTCTTCTATCAGCTGTCTACAAATGACATACTAGACTATCCTTTGAGTTTTGTATTTCCCCAAAAGAAGTCTTGCTTGTTCCAGTGCTGTGCCCCCAAAGGAGATGTGTTCCCGTCACCACAATACTGAAATAGCAGAGGTGTTACACGTCAAGCCTGAGATGCATTGGCAGGATCCGGTGATAACAACACTTTACAATTTCATAGCACCTTTCATCCCAGAGTGCTTCAGAAGCTATAGACATTCAGTCCCACCAAAAGATCTTAAAGGCTGGAGACAGAATAGGGGTAAGAATGAGGAAACCAAGGGAAGTGGAGATATGGAAGCCAAGAACAGTAGAACCTAGCAATTCTCATTGAAAATCCCCTGAAAAAAAAAAGAAATAGAGAAAATCCTCTTAAAATCTATGAGGTATACGCTAATGGAAACATCAGTATAAACAAGCTGTTATTTCAGAGCCTTTCCATTTAGCATCTTTTTCCAGCCAGAAAATTGCAACAAAATGCTAGGATACTGTGAGCCCTTAAGTCTATTTTTAAAATGGAACTGGGGTAACCAAACTAGAGAATAATTGAATTATAGAATAGCAGAGCTGTGATGGTCTTTAAGAGATCATTTAGTCCAATTCCAGCATCTTACAGTTGAGGAAAATTAGGCCAACAGACACTAAATAAATTGCCAAAGAGCAGAGCAGACTAGTATCAGAGCTAGGATTTTAATGCAAGTCTCTTCCTTCGCTCCAAATCTAATGCTCTTTTCACTATCATACTTTTATTGTTGTTGTTGTTGTTGTTTAGTTATTCAGTTGTGACTGGCTATTCATGATCCAATGATCCATACTATCTGCGGGGTTTTCTTGGCAAGAATACTAGAGAAGGTTGCCATTTCCTTCCCCAGTGGATCAGTGGATCCTTTTGGTCAAGCAACTAAAGTTAAGTGACTATCCCATGGTCACACAGCTAGGAAATGTCTAAGGCTACCTTTGAACTCAAGTCTTCCTGACTATAGGACCATTGCTCTTAACACTGAGCCACAGCGACCTCTAATAGCGTTCGACTTCTTCCAAGAACATATGCTTCAAAACAATGCAAATGTAAGAAATGTGTTTCCATTTACTCATGATATATTGGCCAGATTTAAATTTTATTCAGTCATTTCAGTCATGTCCAACTCTTGGCGACTCCATTTGGGGGTTTCTTGGAAAAGATACTGCAATAGTTTGCCATTTCCTTCTCAAACTCCCCATAGCCTTAAATAGCCAAATATTGTAGGGAAGGGAAAAAAGGTGGTAAAGCAAAAAGAGCACACTGACTTGGGAATCAGAGGATCTGAATTCAAATCTTGCCTCTATCACTTAATATGGGATCTTGAACAGGTTATTTAAATTCATAGAGCCAAAGTTTCCAAATTTGTAAAATTAGGTAGTTAATTTAGATGGCTTTTAAAGTCCTTTCCAGCTCACAATCTATGATTCTACCAACAGTAGGGGACCTATTTCACTTCTAGTGTTAGAGTAGCTTTTCATTTACAGAATACCAAACTTTGCTGAAGACAACAGAACGCCCAAATATTTTGGATCTAAAAGCTTGAAGACAAAGAAAACTGATGATGAATGTTAAGAATATCAATTCAGAGACAGGTCTTAAAAATAGAAACTTCTCACAAAATCTGAAGTGTTTGATTTTTGAAGGAATGAATAATCTACTAGCTCTAGTGGAACTAGTTTGTTTTTAGGGGCTCCTGGGAAGCTTTGAGTACCTTGCAAAGAGCTCTATTTCCATTTATTCCTGCTTTTCTTATTACTTCTTGAAGATAATCATAGAAGCCCAAACTCCCAAGAAGGCAACTAGATGGCACAGTGGATAGAATACCAGATCCACCTTCCTGAGTTCAAACTTGGTTTCAGATACTTACTGTGTGACCCTGGACAAGTCACTTAATCCTGTTTGCCTCAGTTTCCTCATCTATAAAATGAACTGCAGAAGGAAATAGAAAACTACTCGTATTTCTGTCCCAAAAAAAACCCTTCAAAGTTACAAAGAGACAGACACAAGAGAATTAACTAAATTAAAAAAGAAGCTCCTGTGAAGTAGACTTGAAGTCCCAGAACAAGACAGCACCAAAGTATCATATGACTTGCTGTCAAATGAGTAAATTATTGTATAAAAAAAAGCTCTCTTTCTAGTTCCTGTTTTCTGGTGTTTGGCTAACTCATTTCATTATACTTAAACAGGGAATATATTAGGGAACTACATCTGGCAGTATGGCATGATGAATAGACAACTATCCTTGGCTCTAGGAAGACCTCAGTTTCAATTGCACTTCTGACAGATAATGGTCATATGACCCTAGGCAAGTCACCTCAAAACCCCATCCCTCCAACAACTCTGTGGGGCTCTAAGTTGCAGAAAAGGTGCCCACCTACCTTTGTAGAAGGCATTTCCTCACCTGGGTATTCCGTACATCAGTAATATCTGAGGTTCAGCCCCTATCCTATATTTGCTTACAAATAGCCAAGAAAACTTAGAGATAATGGGGAAAAACTGAAATGCATAAGATTGTGGATTTAGAGGTTTGAAGGAGCATCAGTGATCACTGAACCAAACTCTTATCATTGTGTAGGTGAGGAAACTAAAATCCAAAGTAGTGAAGTGACTTGATGACTAAGGTCACTGCCTTCTAGAGGAGTGATCTAAAAGAAAATCCTCTGATTCCAGATTTAGGTCCTATTCCATTACATCACATTGATTTGCCTCAGCTCCTTACATCTCTACAGGAATTGTTTCACTCTTTAATGACTGCCTATTTTGATTCTCCCCTCACTACCTCTCCAACCTTCATTACCATTCAAGGCACAAGGGAAGGACCAAAGAAGTGACTGTAAATAAATATCAATTGCCTCACAAACCAGCAAGTAGAAACTGTCACTCTATCAATGGTAGGGACTGGGGAGCAGAGGAGGAGGGGGAAGGAATTCTTAAGAAACCCTTTTGCCAACTATATAAATGCAAAAAAATGAAAATTGTTGGAAAATGAAAAGAGAAGAAGAAATTCAAAGTGCTAAAACTATAATGACTATCCTGGCCAATGATGTGAGAAAATGAACCCCTTTACTGAATATGCTATTAGACTCAGCTGAAGGTTTGATTAATTTTGCTAATCTGTTTTCTATTTTTTTTGTTGCAAGGGATAACACTCTGATTAAGGGGAAAGGAAGGATAGATTTGGAAACGAAGATGCTGTAAGAATAAATGATATTAATTTTTTTAAAGAAATAACATCTTGGCAGTTCTCTCAGAGGAAAAACCAGTTCACTCATAAATGCTAGAATGGTATTGTCCAACCTATGCATTTTCCTTTTAAATCAAAGAAAAGAAACACTGAAATTCTTCAGTCTCATAGTGGAACATTTTAAGATGGCTTATTAACACACTTTGTCATCTCTCCTTTTTCTACCCACACGTTGTAATTTTGGCTCCCTGGCAAGTCAAGTCTTACAAGACTATTTTTATAAAGCACGAGAATGAGTGATGTCTCCGGTTATCTCTCAGTCCCACAACTAGAAATACTGTGGCCAGTTCTCTCTAGAGGAAGGTGGTGGTGAAGTGTAGAAGATGCCTTGTGCTTCCACCTCAGATAAGCATTTACACTGTGGGGCCCAGTACAAAAACTAATCAAGTGGTTAGAGGGAGAATAATTCTCATAAATTAAGAGCTTGTACAGGAAAAGATTTTTGTTCAGTTGTCTCAGCTACATCTGACTCTTTGTTATCCATTTTGGGTTTTCCTGACAAAGATACTAGAGTAATTTTCCATTTCCATCTCATTTTGCAGATGAGGAAACTGAGGCAAACAGGATTAAATGACTTTCCCAGGTTTATATAGCTAGTAAGTGTCTGTGGCTCAATATGAACTTGGGAACATTATTCTCCCTCACTCTGGGTTCATTATCACCTAGCTTCCCCAAATGAAAAGATAGTTAAAATTAATTTCTCTTTTCTGCCTGATTATATGTTCTAGTCTAAGAATGGCATTTGACTCATAGCTTAAAAATCAAAATAGCACTTTTCATTGCAAAAGTACTGTTTATAGAATAAGAAGTCATCTTACAATAAATAATTCGGGGCAGTCATAAAGGGGGAAGAAGAAATTTTTTCTTTTTAAATATTGCATTTTAAATAATGAGTCTTTTTGCATCATCCCTTATTTATCTTTTCCCTTTACTTTCTTGATCATAGAGGGTAGCTTTTATCATAGTTTCATAGATTTAGAACTGAAGGAATCATCCAGTTCAAAAGGGTCAAACACATAGCCCAGATGTGACACATAACCATCCCTAAACTGATTAAAAAGTAATTGGGAAATGTTGAACAAAAATACAATAAAATATAGATAATGTTAACATATGATCTTCTTAGTCAATATGCATTCATAGGGAGGTTTATGTATTGTTTGGCTGAACAAATTGTGGTATATGCTGGTGATGGAATACTATTGTGCTCGAAAGAATAATAAACTGGAGGAGTTCCATGTGAACTGGAAAGACCTCCAAGAACTGATGCAGAGTGAAAGGAGCAGAGCCAGAAGAACATTGTACACAGAGACTGATATACTATGGTAAAATCAAATGTAATGGACCTCTGTACTAGCAGCAACAATAACACAGGACAACTCTGAGGGATTTATGGTAAAGAACACTACCCACATTCAGAGGAAGATCGGCAGGAGAGAAAACATATAAGAAAAACAACTGCTTGAATGCATGGGTTGGGGTGGACATGATTGGGGGTGTAGACTCGAAACCACCACACCAATGCAACTATCAACAATTTGGAAATAGGTTTTGATCAACGACACATGATAAAACCAGTGGAAATGTGCGTCAGCTATGGGGGGAAGTGCAGGGGGGTGAAGGGGAAAGTAGGAGCATGAATCATGTAACTATGTTAAAAACAAATATTAATAAATGTTTAAAAAAAGAATGAGTAGCAGAGGTGGAGATCTGAAAAAAAAGTATTTATAGCAGCTCTTTTTGTAGTGGTACAGAATTAGAAATTGAGGGGATATTCATCAATTGCGGAATGTCTGAACAAGTTGTGTAAATAACTATGATGGAATACTATTAAACTATTGGAAAATGTGAAAAAAACAAAAAAACATGTACATACAGTTTCTAATAATCATTTTCTGACATTTTGAGATCCATATTCTCTTCTCAAGATGGCAGGTAATATGATATGGGTTGTACATGTGTTATCATACAACACAAATGTCCATGTTAATCATCTTGTGAAGAAGACACTAGAGAAAAATTCATGGAGCATATAAAGTGAAGAATGGTCTCTTTCAATCTGCATCCATCAGTTCCTTCTATGGTCATGATAGCATTTTTCATCAGTAGTCCCTTGGGGTTGTCTTGAATTCTTGCATTGCTGAAAATAGTTGTCATCCACAGTTGATCATCTTTATTGTGTTACTGTGTCCAGTGTTCTCCTGGTTCTTTTCATTTCACTTTGCATCACTTCATTTAAGTCTTTCCAGGTTTTTTTTGTAATCATCTCATTTTTCATTTCCTATGGCACAATAATATTCATTATAATCATATCCCAACAACTTGTTCAGCCATTCCCCATTTCTATTCTTTGTTGCCACAAAAAGAGTTACCACAAATAACCTTTTCCCCTATCTTCAATTTCTTTGGGATACAAACCTAGTATTGGTATTGCTGGGTAAAAGTGTATGTCCAATTTTAGGGCATTTGAGTATTTTTAGTGACCCCCATTCCTATATAAGTTTGACATCACTGCTCGAGTGCAACTTTCTCATTTTACAGATGAGAAAACTAAGATCTTGAAAGGTGAGAGGATTTGCCTAGTTAAGTTGGGATTTGAACAAAGCATCTTTGACTCCAAATCCAGAAGTCTTTTCACTCTGAAACTTTGCATCCTGCAAATTTTCTTAGGAGATGGGAGTGTCTAACCCTAATCCTAATTCCTTTGGTTTCATCAGTATGGAGAACTTCCAGTATGGAAATCCCCTTCACAAATGCAGTTCCAGGATGAATGTCCCATATAGTCATTGAGATTCTCCTGGGGCACTCAGTGGTTCAGTGATATGTCCAAAGTCACATTTTTCCAACTCCAACCCTGCTTGCCTCTTATATTGTACACTATTGTATCAATCATATTCATCCAGTGAAATTTTTTTTGGACAGGATGTTAATATAGGAAAGTGAACAAGGAAATCCTTTCTCCCAATGCAGAAGGATACTTTTTAGAAAGTCACTAATTAATTATCATTGTTACTAATTTCATATATTGAATCACATTCATACCACATTTTAGAGTCAATGTGTCTTGGTGAATAGAAAGCCAGCTCAGTGGATAAGATCCTTCCCTTCTGTGGCATATCCTGGCTGTGTGTTCCAAGCAATTCATTTGGCCTCTGCTTTTAAAGAAACTTTCAGTTGTGATGACATGTCTTGCACGTGTCTACACGGATGGAGGGAGCTTCCTCTACTGGGAGTCCCCTTTCAGTGAAATCTTTTTCAATTCCCCAAGCTGTCCTATGTATGCATGCCAATGCAAAGGATGATTTCTCCAGGGTCAGGTCAGCCCAGAGATCAGATTGTCTCAGTGGGTTTGTACATGATTATGACCACTTTTAAGGCATATTATCTTCATGCCCCCAACTTGAAGATCAAGTCTTCAGGCTTCACAATCAGTCAAGCTACAGCCAAAGAAAATGGCAGTGAGAAAGGAAAGAATATTTCAGCATCTGCAAACACATATCGTTAAGAGCTGAAATACCCTGTATGGAAAACAGTAAACAGGCTAATTTAGCATGTAGATCTCATAAGGATGAGTTATGTCATCAGCTTGGAAAAACAGAAAATCTATAAAAAGGCCTGGAATTAATGACTTTCAAACATCATTTTTCATAGTGATCATTTCTTTCAGTGGCTTGGATGCTTATTAGATTCTCATACTAGAGCTACCTATAGACTGTTAATAAATACATTTTCACGTTAAGATTGGTGTTCGCATTTTCTTAAACATTGGGATTCTTTCAGAATAGATATAAAATTTTAGTTTGACCTATTTCTCAATATTTTAGCTTCAAATTAAAATTTTAAAAAATTAGGAACTGGTTCCGGGTTAATATGGCACCAGAGTAAGAAGCAGCTCTTAACCTCTCCTGACCAAAACACACAAAACTCCTCAAGGGGACATAAAAACAAGTCCAGAGGAACGGAGGAACCCCACAACAGGGCACAGCATGGAAGGTACGTGGAATCGGGGCATTTCCATGCTATAAAGGAGTGAAACAGCTCTCATTAAATCGCGGGCTAAGCAACCACCCCACCTCCTCCCCCTCCACACACACCACCTATAACGCCGAAGCCAGCTAAAAAGAAATAGAGCAAGTTTGGGGCACCCATCGAGTCATTGGCAGTCCGGGGCCTGTTCCTGAGAGCAGCAAGATTTAGGACCCCAAAAAGCTAAAGAACACAGAACACACACGCAAACTCTGAGCACAGGAGCAGGACGCAGAACGCGGGCGCAGAGAGCAGAGCACAGGCGTGGTTGGAGTCGCTGGTGGAGGCAGACACAGCCGCCAGCTAAGGCTCTGAAACCCTGAGTGGGGAACCAGTGCAGACGGGTATACGACTGTGGAAGCAGCGCCCTGAGACTTGTAAAGAAAGCTCTGGCAGAGGATCAAGCAAGGGGGTCCACCAGAGGGCTTGACCTTGGAAAAAAACCAGAACTCAGACCTCAGGAGCCAAAAGACCGCAGACAGACCCTGAGCACAAGGATAAACCTGAGAAACTGCTGGGCTAACGATGGCTACCCAGTCTCAGGAAGTTCATAAAAGAAAGATTAACAACAAGAAAAAGAAGTCTTTAACACTCGACAACTTTTACACAGAGAAAATCCAGACAACCGAGCAAACAAAGGAGGAGAACAAACAAGCATCCGGACCCTCCTCAAATAAGGAAAACTCCTCACAAGCTATGGAAGAGTTCAAAACTGAGATTTTGAGAAAAATGGAAGAGATCTGGCAAGAAAATAACAGTTTAAAAGGTAGAATCTTGCAATTGGAAAGTGAGGCTCAGAAACCAAATGAACTGATAAGCAAATTGAACACCAGAAATGACCAGATTGAAAAGGAATACCAGAAGATTATAGCCGAAAAACAGAAGATTATAGCCGAAAACCAATCGCTAAAGGCTAGAATTGAACAATTAGAAGCTAATGATCTCTCAAGACAACGAGAACAAATAAAACAATGTCAAAAGACTGAAAAAATAGAAGGAAACATGAAATATCACAATGAGAAAGTGACAGACCAAGAAAACCGGTCTAGAAGAGACAACTTGAGAATCATTGGTCTTCCAGAAAAACCAGAAATTAATAGAAACCTGGACTCCATACTTAAAGAAATTATTCAGCAAAATTGCCCTGAAGTCCTACAACAAGAGGGCAATATAGACACTGAAAGGATCCATAGAACACCCGCAACATTCAATCCAGATAAGAAAATGCCCAGGAATATAATTGCAAAATTCAAGAGTTTCCAAGCAAAAGAAAAAATCTTACAAGAAGCCAGAAAGAGACAATTCAAATATCAAGGAGCACCAATCAGGATCATACAGGATCTGGCAGCCTCCACGCTAAAAGATCACAAGGCTTGGAATACGATATTCAGAAAGGCAAGAGAGCTGGGCCTGTAACCACGGATCAACTACCCATCAAAATTGACTATATATTTCCAGGGGAAAGTATGGGCATTCAACAAAATTGAAGAATTCCAGGTATTTGCACAGAAAAGACCAGGGCTAAATGGAAAGTTTGATATCCAACCACAAAAATCAAGAGAAACCTGAAAAGGTAAATAAGATACAGAGGGGAAAGAAAGAAAACTTATAATTTTTAAATTTGCTTTTTAAGGGCCTCAGTGAGATCTAATTATCTGTATTCCTATGTAGAGAAATGTTATGTATATTTCTCTGTAGTGAACTCTATTCACTATTATAGTATTCACAATTATAGTAATCAGAAGAATAATTCATAGGGTGAGGGTGGAACACTAAATAATCTAAGATGACATGGGGGATAGGAAAGAGGGGGTGAATAGCAGGGGACACCAAGAGAAACTTGAGTGAATAAGAAAAATAGGATATTCTATTACATACAAAGAGGGCATGGGAAGGAGAGGGGACAAATACTATTATAAGAAGGAGAGGAAGAGAGCATTAAGAGGTAATAATCAAACCTTATTCTCAGTGTAATCAACCCGGAGAAGGAAGAGTAGCTATACTATGCACTGGGACATAAAACTCCTATCTAACCCTTCTGAGAAAGTCAGAAGGGATAAACCAAGGGGAGCAGGGGAGTGGGGAGGTCAAAAAAAGGGAGGGGAGAAGAAGGGGGAGCGAATTCATAAGGCCTTTAAAAACAAAAAGAGGGGGGAAAATAAGGGAGGGGGTAGAAAGGGAAGTTAATCAAGGGAGGGGATAAGGGATAGGGTCTTAATAGCAAACCACTGGTTTTAAAGGAAATAGTTTAAGAGAAGGGGTAGGAATAGGGGAGGAAACGAAAATGTCAGCAAATGCACAACTGATGATTATAACTCTGAATGTGAATGGAATGAACTCGCCCATAAAACGGAAGCAAATAGCAGAGTGGATTAGAAACCAAAATCCCACCATATGTTGTCTACAAGAAACACATATGAGACGGGTGGACATACACAATTTTAAGGTTCAGGCTTTGAGCAAAATCTTTTGGGCATCAAATGAGAAAAAGAAGGCAGGAGTGGCTATTAT
>NC_058135.1:62056767-62094313 GCF_016433145.1 Gracilinanus agilis
TGGGTTTGTACCCCAAAGAGATCATAGATAAACAGACTTGTACGAAAATATTTATAGCTGCGCTTTTTGTGGTGGCAAAAAACTGGAAAAGGAGGGTATGTCCTTCAATTGGGGAATGGCTGAACAAACTGTGGTATATGCTGGTGATGGAATACTATTGTGCTAAAAGGAATAATAAACTGGAGGAGTTCCAGGTGAACTGGAGAGACATCTGGGAACAGATGCAGAGCGAAAGGAGCAGAGCCAGAAGAACTCTATACACAGAGACTGACATTCTGTGGTAAAATCGAATGTAATGGACCTCTGTACCAGCAGCAATACAATGACCCAGGACAATTCTGAGGGATTTATGATAAAGATGCTACCCACATTCAGAGGAAGGACTGCAGGAGAGGAAACATATAAGAAAAACAACTGCTTGAACGCATGGGTCGGGGTGGACATGATTGAGGGTGTGGACTCGAAACTACCACATCAATGCAACTACCAACAATTTGGAAATAGGTCTTGATCGAGGACACATGACAAAACTAGTGGAAATGTGCGTCGGCCATGGGTGGGGGGAGTGCGGGGGGTGAAGGGGAAAGTAGGAGCATGAATCATGTAACCATGTTAAAAATGAATATTAATAAATGTTTAAAAAAACAAAAAAATTAGGAACTAATATAATTTCTACTTTTTTAAAAAAATAGTATCATCAAAAATACCCACTATGGTATCAGTGATTTGAAGGATATGCACAATTTAGTAACTTTTGGGGGCATGACTCCAAATTGCTTTCCAGAATGACTAGACCTCGGCTTAGCCAATGTGGGAATTTGTTTTTCTTGACTATATATATTTGTTACAAACGATTTCCCTTTCTGTTTTTTTCCAGTAAGGAGGGGTAGGGAAAGAGATAAAATAAATAGTTGATAATTTAAACAAATAAAATTGAATTTTTGAAAATACTCTTATGTTTTTAAAAATAATTTGAGTTTCCTAGACAGTGGAACAGTCCCTAAGAGGTTTAAGATTTCTCTCCCCTGGGTAATCTTTTTCCATGAAAATCAAGAATGCAACAAAAACATCCAGCTATATTTAGATTTAGACAGAGTCAAGCTGTCCCGGATTTGTCCTGTCCAAGGAAAAGGTATGATAAACAAAACCTCGAAAGGAACATGGAAGAAATTAACAAACCCTAAAGAAATATGGCTTGTCTATGAGATGGGAGAGCAGATGAATGCTAGGGCTCACTTTTCTAAGGCTTCTGATTTTATGGCAGTTGTTTGCTTTCAGACACCAGGCCCACAAGATATACACAGGAGTTGTTTGGATTCATTCAACATTAATTCAGCGAACATTTATGAAACACCTGCTAGGTTTAATGAGTGCACTGCCTTAGGCACTGGGGGAGCTACAAAGATAAATAAGACAGTCTTCATTTCATTTAAGCAGGATAGTCAATTCCCTACCATACGAGTTTACCTTTAGAAATATTAGCCTACTTTTGTTCCTTTTTTTTCCCTCAAAGCAGTTGAGGGAAGAGGAGGTTAAATATATTTTGTAGTCATTTATTTTTTAAAGTAACATTACAATAAAATATAAAATTAAAATAAATACACTAAAATGGAAAACTGAGAACAAAAAGAAAGACTTGTTAGCAATCGAAAACAACTTAAAATTTTTAAATGACTTCTTTTTAGTTTTGGAACTTCTTTCCCCCAGCAGATCTACCTTTCTTAATCCAACCCCACCACCCTTAAGCTAGTATTCCCCGAAGGCACACCATCAAAAGGCAAAGTAGGGGAAGGTAGTCTAAAAGATTTCTTGCTGTCAGCTAAAGTAGGATTTAAGATGTGTTATGCTTTTAAAGACTTCCTGATTAACACAATGAACAGCCATGATTCCAGAGAGCTAATGGTGAAGAATGCTCCCTACCTCCTGACAAAGAAGTGATGGACTCAAAACACAAAATAAGACATACATTTTTGAACCCATGGCCAAAGTAGGAATGAGTTTTCCTTAGCTAGGCATATTTGTTTCAAGGATTTTTTTCCTCTTTTTTCCAGTGGAGGTCAGGTCAGACGGAAGGCGTGGGAGGCAGGCAAAGAAGATAAATATTTGTTAATTTAAAAAAATTTAAAGGAAAATTGTTAAGCATAACCAACACAGAGACAACCAAGAGTTACACATATGACATCATGGACATGTGCTTGCCAGGATATCTTCTGAAACCACTTATTTAATCAACTAGCATTTTTAACTACCTACTATATCTATTAAGTACTTACTATATATCCAGATACATATGGATATATATATATATGCAAATACACACACACACACACACTGATATATCTGGAGATATAAATATAAAAGTAAAGTAGTCCAGATGGACCCAATGTATACATCTGTACATGTGCACAAAACACAGATGGAAATGGAGATGTATGTGTGTGGAGGTGAGAGAAACAGAGAGACACAGAGAAAGTGACAGATATTAAAGAGATAGAGACAGAGCCACAAAGTAAGAGAAAGAGACAGAAAGAGAGAGAGAAAAGTAGAGGAAGTTCGATATGAAAGGGGGGGGAAAGGAGAGAGAGATTCTTCAACTTGTTAAAACACATTAGATTAATTTTCAAACTTTCTTCTCTCGTAGTAAAGATGCTTTAATAGGACAAAGGAGATAACATGGAGAATAGAGAGCACTGAAAGAGTATTTATGGATAGCAAAACCAAAACCAAAAAACATTTTAGGGACAGTAACAAATTAAGATTTGGTGTAGAAGAGGAACATTGAAACCAGGGAAGGAAAGTATAATAAAAAGTGAAAATATGCAGCTCCAATGGCAGGAATGGAAAATAAGCATAATATAAGTGTGCCTCTTGAAGAAAGCATCTGAAGAAAGCTGGAGAACTGGGAAAACAGAATTCTCAAGTAGTCAATACTTTCTAAATGTACTTTCCAAACACCTTCTTATATAAAGTCTGACACCTAAACTATGAATAAATTATAAAAATTCATGATGTCCTTCAAGATCCAACTCCAGTGTTTAACACTCATTGTCACAATATCTTTTCTAGTTTCTAAACTAAGACCTAGGACTGGAACTGAAGCTCATTCTCCTTACCAGCTCTTAAAGAAGACAGACAATATCTAATTTCTATCTATTTAATATGACATCATTTCTGAACCATTTCTCCACAACTTATATGCTTTTAACCTTTTTTGTAGGTCACAGAGTCACAGAACCTCAGAGTTGAAGGGATTTCAAGGATCAGACTAGTACAATGGACATATTAAGAGGAATTTGCTTTGCCATATCTCTAATGAATGGTCGGTTAAACTCCACTTAAGTGTTTCCTATGATAAGATTCCACCACTTCTGGGGGTACCACATGTGACTTGAAGATAGCTCATATTTATGGAAGTTTTTCTTTTATTAAGCCTAAATCTGGCCTTTTTTTCACCCATTGATCCTAATTTTGCCAACTGGGACCAAAAAGAATGAAGCTAATTCCTTTTCTATAAGATATCCCTGGGGCAGCTGAGTAGCTCAGTGGAGTGAGAGTCAGGCCTAGAGACAGGAGGTCCTAGGTTCAAACCCGGCCTCAGCCACTTCCCAGCTGTGTGACCCTGGGCAAGTCACTTGACCCCCATTGCCCACCCTTACCAGTCTTCCACCTATGAGACAATACACCGAAGTACAAGGGTTTAAAAAAAAAAGATATCCCTTCCACTACTTGGTGAAAAGTGTCATGTCTTCCTTAGTTTTCTAGCATTGGCCTATTTCATAGCTCTGACACTTACTGCCTAAACAAGTGATATAACCTCAAAGTTTTTCTGGATCTCAGTTTCCTCTTCTGTGAAATGAAGGAATTGACCTAATGGACTCTAGGGCCCTTTCCCTTGCTACTATAATCTCTATGAATTCTTTGATTCACTTCCCTACATTTAGGATCTCTATGAATTCTATTATTGTCTTTTTCGGCTTAAATATCCACAATTTATATGGTTTGGTTTCCTGTCCCGTGGCCATGTTGATCTCTCTTCTATGAACACGTTCCAATTTTTAAATGTCCTTCCTCATGGCAGAGTACATAGAATTCTGGACTTGGAGATAGGAAGACATGACTTCAAACCTAGCATCTGTTATTAAATTTGTGATCATGGGCAAATCATTTCACTCCTCTTAACTTCAATTTCCTCATCTACAAAATGGAGATAATATATTACCTATCTCACAGAAAGACACAATAGTGTAGTATAGTAGATAAAGAGGCAGCCTAGGAGCAGAAAGACCTGGATTCATCTATGACACAAAATTGCTCTGTGACTCTGGTCAAGTCACTAAACCTCCCAGTGGTCTAAGATATTTCCTAAGGCTATAAATTAAATAGAAGATACCAACCTATGTTGGTAGTGAGAGTTTACTCATCAGGGAGCATTCTGTTACAGTGAATCAAAGCTCCAGTCTAAACCCTCCCTATTTCATAGGGTTATTATGAGGCTCAATGAGATAATATGTAAAGTTCAAAATAAATGCCAGGCATTTTTGTTACTCTAAATCAGTGGTTCCCAGACTTTTTTGGTCTACCGCCACCTTTCCAGAAAAAAATATTACTTAATGCCCCTGGAAATTAATTTTTTTTAAATTTTAATAGCAATTAATAGGAAAGATAAATGCACCTGTGGCCATCACTGCTCTCCTGGATTGCTGCAGCACCCACCAGGGGGTGGTAGTGCCCATTTTGGGAATCACTGATCTAAATTAAGTCTTATCAATGCAATTTCTAGTAAACAAACACCTTCATTATTGAGTGAATTTATCAATGAATGAATAAGTATTCAGTAAAAAAAATTTATGTGCCAAATAATATGCTAGATACTCAGGACACAAAAAGCAAAAGGGAGAGGCAAACCTGAACTTATTTTGTGATAGGGGGCAGATAATACACATAGGGATGTAGGTTTCAGGGAAAGGAGTTTTGGTCTGGGAAGTCATATGGATGCTCAGTGGAGTCTTAGGTTTAGTTTAGGCATTTCATTTAGTTGATTGTTGTGACCTTTTCTTGATGTGAATACTACATAAAGGTGGGAGTAGGAGAGAAAAGGGGACTCTGGTGGCACTGAAATGGCTTCAGGGTGAAAAAGTGGTTAAGATGTGAAACAAGCATGGTGCACGCTAGTTATAGTCTGTCAGGTGAGTCTACAATACACATCAATTAGGATAGCTCAGCCCCAGGTCCCAGTTCCTATAGAATCATGGTCTCTGAAGGACAGGCCTGGAGAGACACTATGCTTTTCTTAATGCCACCTAAGAACCTATTTTCCAATATTTCAGTCATTTTTTTGAACCTTCTCCAAGTGGTTGACAGTTGTCTTGAGTGGTAAATTCCTGTATTATATGGATTAATCTACATGAGAACCTAACTAATACAGATCACCCCACAACCCTTCATTCTCTACTTTTCAATAAAAATCTCAGCTTCAGATTCTCCTTCCTCCTGCAATCTGACTCATGTTGAACTTGGCAGCAGTGACCTTCCAATCCTTTTTCTGTTATATTGGTGCCCAGTTAATCATTTCAAACTTGGTATTTATGAAGATTTTCCTAGCACTCTTTGCCATTCTGCTTTCCAAGTTCCCATTTTTTATTGCAATGTACTTCCCCATAGGAATGAGATCATAATTAGGATTCTTATTATTGAATAAATGAAAGAAGGAAAAAGATTTAGGAAGTACTTGTAATGTACAAAGCCTCTTCCCAAGCAACAGAAAAGTAAAATAGTCCCTGCTCTCAGGGAGCTCACATTTGAATGGAAGAGACAACACAAATGGACATTTCCAGCTTCAAGTCCCCAGGTCCTTAGTGTATGGCATTAAAATAGATGATAACACTCCTTCCTTACTGTTAAGTAGTTATCTTACTATAATCCTTACCGTTAAAATATCATATCAGTTTCTGATGCTGAACCATTTGATAGTGCCAGGGACTTAGGTAGCAAGCACTTTTTTTTCTGGGTCTTCAGGAGCACACATTTTATCTAATCAGTCCCAGCTATAAATATATGTCATTAAACAAAGATATTAGGTCTATAAGTTTCTTTGTGTTTGTGCAAAATAGTAAACATCTATTATAAAATATATTGTATACATGAAATATATGCATGGGTATCTATTATGAAATATATGTGTGCATACACACACATGCTTACTCCACATTTGTAGATTCTCTACACGGAAAGAGACTCAAAGATCACCTAACTCAGCTTCTTAATATTACAGTTAATGATAAAACCCAGAATGATGAAATACCTTGACAAAGAACATCAACTTAGTGAGGGATAAATATATGACTGGAAATAGGTTCTCCTATATCTTGAGTCTAACCTCTTTCCATCACATCATACTATGACTTTTATCATTCAAGGAGCTACTTCAAGAAACCTATTCAATAATCAATAAGGGCAATCTTTTCACTGCTGTTGGTCACAATCCATCAATATTTTTAAACTTTGTAAAACATATTCATTGGTTGTTTTTGAGTCATTTCAGTCATATCTGACTTTTTGTGACCCCATTTGGAGTTTTCTCAGCAAAGATGGTTTACCATTTCCTTCTCCAGTTCATTTTACAGATGAGGAAACTGAGGCAAACAGGGTTGAATGACTTTCCCAGGATCATAGAACTAGTGTCTGAGGTAGGATTTGAACTCATGAAGATGAATCTTCTTGACTTCAGGCCTGGTACGCTTTGCACTGTGCCACCTAGCTCCCCCAGTTGTTAATCACCTTTAAGTTTACCATGGAGGATCCCCCCAATAAGTGAGCCCTTCCTTTGGCTATTTTAATATTTCAGGGATAAAAGTATGGCCCCTGGGCTGTATGAATGCTATCCATCCCTAACATGATCAGACTACCTCTCTCTCAGTCAGATATATTGTCAAAGCTTGCTTGCTTGCTTCCTTTTACAAGACTAGGCTACCCATCTCACCTAGACTAGGCATGCAGATGTTTCTCCTGGATCCAGTCTCATCATTGATCCTCACATGAGCACTGATTCTCTATTTCCAACTTGTGCTAGTTCCACCCCCTTTAGGAACCTAGCAGCTCCCAAGTATCCAAGGGGTCACCATATTTATGTGGACACCTCATTGGCACACCCCATAGTAACTACAGACTCTCAGACTCGAGAGATGACAGTAATAATTATAATAATTATTATATTATTAGTTATTATAACTATAGCTCAGACTCCCGAGCTCGAGATAAGACTTATTATTTAACTAATAATTTATACAGCAGGTTTATATGCTCATTTAAGGTTTATATGTTATATAGGTTTATGTTATCTCATTTGATTCTCACAAAAATCCTGAGAGAAAGACACTGGAAATGAAGAGAAGTTAGATGACTTGCCCAACAAGGGTTGAAGGCAGGCTCTAGAATGGGATTATCTGGGTTCAAATCCAGTCTCTAACCCTTACTACCTGTGTGACCTTGGGTCTGCCAACTTGACCACTGTATACCTCAGTTTCCTCATCTAATAAATGGGAGTGATGATAGCATTTACCTTCCAGGGTCGTTGTAAAGATCAAATAAGATAATTGTAAAATATTTTGTGAACCTCAAAGTGCTATTGAAACACTAGTTGTTGTTGTTGTTGTTGTTACTATTGTTATTCTGTTTTATTTTAGTCCAGACTCATGATTTCATCAATAAAGGGAACTCCTAGATGTGAATACTCCTTTTGCCCATGCAAACAGATGCATGCTCTACCATTTATAAGCTCACAACCTAGAGAACTACCAGGATAACACTGTTATTAAAAGGATGGAATTTTTAAAGCACCAATCAATTGGAATTGGAATTGCTGAATGCACTCAACATCTTTCCAAAAATGATCCAAGTCTATTCTCTTCCTTCTCTTAACTCCTGACCAGTTCACTGCCCATCTACAAACTGGCAGAACAATTCAGAGGGCTCCATGTAACTGCTTATTGTAATCTGGGCAGCCTGTATCTCTTACTTTGTTTCTCTTTTGTGGACGGTAAATTCAATTTCTTTTGAAAGACTATGAATTTCATTGAGGAAATGTTGCAGTGTTCTAGGACTTCATATAATTGGTGCAGTATCTTCTACTGAATTATACATTTGACCCCAACCTAACATTCTTGTGCTAGCTAAAATGAACACTAAACATTTAATTTATTTTAGAAAAAATAATTTAGATTGATTTATGTTTCTTTAAAAAGAGGTACAGGAAATTTTGACCTTTTTCTCCCCTTGATACATTTATCTGTCTTATTTTATACCTAAAGAAACTGAGGCAGAGAAAAGCTGTGACTTAACCCCAGAACATAAAGCAAATCAGTGGAAGATCCTGGACTAGAATTTAAGTCTCTTAGCTTCTGATCCTGTGTTCTTTTCACCACAAGATGTTGTAAATGAACTATATAATATCTAGATGGTCTTGTAAGTATCCAGGAAAACCCAGACCCACAGGGACAATAGTTGATTATTTTTAAAATGTTGAGAAGGGGGGCAAAAAAGAGTTTCAATAAAGTACTTTAAATGCACAGAAGTAAAAAAAAAAAAGCAAAGAAGGTACTTCAGCCAAGTAGTTTTGTTAGTACTTTAACATACATCTTAAAAAAGAAACTGTATGTGACAGTTCACAGTTTCTTACACAAGCTTTTCTTCTTCCTCTTTGCATATTGAAATATTTGTGTTTATTGGTAATTGCCAAGTTTACAATAAAAAGGTGAGGAGAGATTTTAAAGAGAGACCTTCATTGAGCTACCTTCTGGAAACAGATTATCAAACGTCTCATATCCTAGACTGTAAATGGTAAGGATGAGGCAACTCAGTGAATGGAGCACTGAGCTTAGAGTAAGGAAGACTCTTCTTCCTAAATTCTAATCTGGCCTCAGAGGCAGCTAGGTAGCACAGCAGATACAGTGCCAGGCCTAGAGGCGGGAGGCCCTCGACTCAAATCTGCCCTCAGACATTTCCTAGCTGTGTGGCCCTGGGCAAGTCACTTCATCCCAATTGCCTTAGTACAGATTCTAAGAACTTGGTATCAATTCTAAAACAGAAGATAAAGATTTTTTTTAACCTAGTCTCAAACACTTACTAGCTATGTGATCCTGGACAAGGAATTTCATCCTGTTTGCCTCCGTTTCCTCATCTGTAAAATGAGCTGGAGAAGGAAATGGCAAACCACTCCAGTATCTTTGCCATGAAAAATCCCAAATGGGGTCACAAAGAGCTGTACAAAACTGAAATGGCTGAGAAACAATAGATAGTATAGATGGTAAGAAGGCGGAATCAACTTGCCATATGTAATGTAATTTAAATACCATTTTTATTCAAGCCATAAACAAGCTCTTTTTAAGTACTAAAGCCAGGGGAGCAACTAGGGAGCTCAGTGGATAGATTGGTATGCCCAGAGTCAGGAAGACCCAAGTTCAAATCCCACTTCAGACACTTGCCTGGGCAAGTCGTTTGCCTCAGATCCTTGTTTGCCTCAGTTTCTTCATCTGTAAAATGAGATGGAGAAGGAAATGACAACCACTCTAGTATCTTTGCCAAAAAAAAAATCTAAATGGGCTCCTAAAGAGTAAGACATGACTGAAAACAACCACAACGATATGTTTGGGGCTGCACTAAGTGTTCAGAACACAAATATAAAAGTGAGATACTCTGTTCTCAAAGAGCTTCCTTCCTCAAGAGAGATACAACATGTTCACTAATAAAGATATCAATTAATAATATACATTTACATATGTTTATATATTTATATGTAATTTATATAACTAATTTTTATAATTTTACGATTTTATCATTTTATAATATAATAATATAATAATTTTTATAATTTTATTATTTTAAAAATAAATTTTATAATTGTTCCTAATCACTATGATAATTAAATAAATTGCCATATTATTGTATTATAATAATATGCTTATATATAATACACAACATTTATGTGTTTATATAAGATAAATATGGGTGCATGTATTATAATACCACATGATAACCGGGTAAAATGGGAGGGAGGGCATTAACAACTGGGAAGACCAGCAAGGAAGGAATGAAGACCCATAGGAAACCAAGAAAGTCCACTAATCTGATTAAAGTCCAATTATTTTTAAAGTAGTTCAAAATAACATTAAATAAAAGAATTAGGGTGGGGGCAGGAGGTTAGGTGTCTCCATGGATAGAGAACCAGTTCCAGAGATGGGAGGTCCTGGGTTCAAATCTGACCTCAGACACTTCCTAGCTGTGTCCCTATGCAAGTCACTTAACCATCATTGCCTAACCCAGTGATTCCCAAACTTTTTTGGCCTACAGCCCCCTTTCCAGAAAAAAATATTACTTAGCCCCTTGGAAAATAATTTTTTTTTAATTTTAATAGCAATTAATAGGAAAGATAAATGCACCTGTGGCCATCACCGCTCTCCTGGATCACTGCAGCACCCACCAGGGGGTGGTGGCGCCCACTTTGGGAATCACTGGCCTAACCCTTACTGCTCTTCTGCCTTGGAACCAATATACAGTATTGATTCTAAGACGGAAAGTAAGAGTTTGAAATAATTGATTCGTTTTTAAAAAGGAAAGAATCATCGAAAAGGAGATGAGGGAAAGGAGGAAGGGAATTAGATAATACTTAGCCTATGAAATAGTTTCTCAGCAAAAGTTAAGCAAAAAATAAGATGGTGAAAAAGGCAAATGAAGGCAACTACAAAATTAAGTAGATAAAATAAGTGGAAGTAGTTGGAATTGGCAAGATAGATAACAGGAATGAGCAGGGAAAAGGGGGAAAACTAGCTCAGCCAGAGAATTTAAAGAGTTAACAAAAGAGGCTGGGGGGAAATGAAGACGAGATTGGGGAATGAAAGGGGGAATAAAAAGCAAGTCCCCAGGCAGGTCAGTTTTGATGCCGAAAAACTTGGCAGGGTCTTGAGAAGGGAAAGTGGATGTGAATGACAAATGTACAGCATAAAAATAAATCATCCCTTTTGGATCTTCTGCAGGAACAAATTTTCCAGAGATTTAGATTTGGTAAACAGACCAAGCTGGATCACAGTGAGAAACTTATAGGGGATTTGGGATGTCAAACACACAGAAGCCATGGTTTGCTTGTAATGTTAAAAATAACACCTTTCTTGGCCTTTTAGTTTCGGGCTCATTTCAAATAGCTGTAGTTCATAGAGGGCCTAACTATAAAAAAATAAGAACCTAAATCAACTTGTTAGTTTTTTTTTCTTTTTTCTAAAGCTAGGAGTATACCTAAAAGAAGACAGACCTGAAATTCATAGTGTCATTCATTTTTTCCTCAGACTTGAAAACCACAGATTGTGCTCTAAAAAGAAGTTATGGCATATTTGTCAATATGGGTAGGAGGGGGGATCTAAAATACAGGATGATTCCTGAAATCTATACCAAAGTAATTCCAATCTTGCAGGGCTTTCATTGAAATGAGATAGATTGAAACAGCTGGAAAGAAAATGGATATGGAAAAGGATGCATATTTTTCATTTCAAAACAAAATGAAAGATTCTTCCATGCATAAGTTGTTCCCTGGGAATAATTCTTTTTTTTCTTTTGGAAACTTCATTAATTTACAGACAATATGGGCATCAATAAGTGACGCCAAAGGAATCAGCCTGTAGTGGTCTAATTGAATTAGTGCTGTTTCTAAAAGTGCCTAACCCAGACAGTGGGGGAAAAAAACTCTATTAATCTTAAAACAATTATTTTTAGAAAAGCTTAGAAGTCTCTCATGTCTTCTTTTTTAAAGTTTCACTGTCCAAAACATTGGTTTAACACTTAGTTTACATTTTTTGAACTTTATGAAATGCACTAAAAAGTCTTAACATGCCCTTTAATCAGCATTGAACAGATACTTCCTGTGCCAGAGGGGTTTTATCCCATATAAAAACATAAAATATTTACTTAGATGTGAAAAAAGAGGTCAGAATAGGAAGACTGGAATTTGGAGTAGTCAGAGAAATTAGTGGACAGACCCCGTGCTCCATGGGTATTCATACAATGTCAAGACATCTGGAGGAAGTTCCTTACTACTACCAAAAAAAAAAAAAAAAGCAACTCTGCTACAAATATTTTTGTACTTATGGGTTCTTTTCCGTTTTCTTTGATCTCTTCGGGGTATAGACCTAGCTGAGCCAAAGATTATGCATAGTTTAGTGACTTGGAAGGGGGAGGAAGCAGCATAGTTCCAAATTGATTAGCAGAACAGCTGGGCCAATTCCTGGTTCTACCAACAATGTGTTAATGTGCCTGTTTTCCAGCAGCACCTCCAACTTTTAGCAGTTTCACCTTTTGTCATCTTTCACAACCTGATGGATATGAAATGAATCTTCAGAGTTGATTTAATTTACATTTCTCTGATTATTAGATATTAGAATTTTTTTCCTCCTGTTTGGATTTCTTCTTTTGAAATCTGCCAATTTATATCCTCTGACCATTTGTCAAGTGGAGAATGACTCTGATTCTTATAAATATAAATCAATTCCACATTATACTGGAAATTTGACCTCTGCTAGGGAAATTTGCTGAAAATGTGCTCCTCAATTAATTATTTTCCTTCTAATATGAATTGCATGGGAAGACTCCAAGCATTTTAGAAAGCATTGAACGCAACTCCAATGGAGGATAAGGCCAAAAGTCACTCTAGGTAAACAACCAGAAATGAGTAAAGATTTGCACTACTGGAATAGGATGCCCACAAATATGATATCACAGATTTGTTTTTTAAATTTACTTATCATGGGATCACAGTTTTAAAGCTGAAAGCATCTTAGAAGTTCATTTCTTTCTGACCCTCTCATTTTGTAGATAAGGAAATCAAGGCTCAGAAAGGTTAAGTAACTTACCTAAGATCACCTAATTCAACAAGTGTTTAGCCACTGAAGTATGAAACCAGTTGGTCAAAGCCATCCAAATTCTGAATTTCCAAGCAGAATTACCATGTACTTTTAGATTGCTCTATTCATGAGACTCAAGTACTACAGGGTCTTCTTGGGTGGTATGGAAGGGAGAGATGGCAAAAGACCAGTGAGATTGCATAAAGGATCGCTGAGTATGACATAAGTAAAGAGTATGGATATAGTCTTTAAACATTACTGCTATTTATGTCCCACAAAATCCTAATATAGCCCAAGTTTATAGGAGATAGAGAGTATGAACCAAAATATATCATTACCTTCTTAGTCAATTCTCTGATGACTACAGCATCTTGAAACTAAAACAGCTTTTTCCATAAGAACAAAGTTTAGATATATGCCTCATAAATGAAATTACTTTATGCATACTTCCAAAAAATATAGCTCTGAGTACCTAATTGTTTTTCCTTTTGACAAGTTGTCTCTGAACACCTGTTAAAACTATTACAGTTTTGTCCTTTGGGGGCAATAGGAAGATCAGCTCTCTCAAACACTACATTTTCTCAAGACATGCCCCAAAAAATGGAAATTATTAGAGGTCAATACACCAATTGAATACATTGAGTAATTTAGCAGTCTTTATGTGATATCCCACCCACCCAACAGTTATTCATAATGGTTAGAATATTTATTTCATGGCTGAAATTTTTTTTTCAAATACTGGTGACATCATGAAAAAAGAAACAGCTTCAGCCCAGGTGATTATTTTCATGAAGTCATAGGAAAAATATGTCTACTTGATATGAAAAAGAAGATATTTGTCAAGTTAAATTTATTTTCAAAGCTAAACCTAAGGGGAGAATTCTTAAGAAGATGTGGGATAGAGATCATAAACAACAAAACAGAAATTTTCAACTATCAAAATGTTTAAATATATATTACTCATAAATATTCTTTTATACAATATATATTTTAAAACATATTTTTCCCTCTCACTCTCTTGGGTAGTCATTTCTTATAACAAAGAATTTTAAGTAGGAGAGAAAAGAGTTTAGCAAAACTGAGCAACATATCAAAAAAGTTCAATATGACATGCTTTCACCTACACAACATACAAAAACTTCTGCACAAATAAAATCAATCTAGCAAGAGTAAGACTATCCATTGGCAAATATTCAAAATATAAAAAGAATTAAAAATATATAAAAGTGAGACTATGAAATGAAATAATATGGAAAAGAATTTCAAACTATAAACAAGCCTATGAAAGATTGTTATAATTGTCATACTGATAAAAAATGAAATACAAATTAAAATAATTCAGGTTTCACTTCTTTGGAGGGGAATTTTTTTTCATTTTTTTTATTGTCAGGCAAAACATAGCTAGTGTCTGAGGCAGAAATAGAACTCAGATCTTTTTTACTCTAAGTCCAGAATTCTTAACCCTACACCACACAGCTACCTCAAAGTAGCTAACATTTATACAATCTCTTTATGCTTTGTACAGTGCTACGCATATATTGTTCATTTGCTTTCTTTACAACCTTGTGTGGTAGTTGCTATTATTATCGCTATTTCACAAGCAGAGAAACCGAAGCTATGTAATTTGCCCAGTGAGTGTCTGAGGCAAGATTGGAACTCAGGTCCTTTTGACTCCAAATGCAGTTTTATTAGAAACAAAATATGAGCATAGCATACTTTAATTACTCAGAGAAAAGCTTTAGGAAAAAACATATTAAAGTTTTATTAATGGCTTATTTTACATCTTAGTCATTTATTAATGTGATATTAACCTTCCATCTCACCCCTCTCTTGCAATGAACTGTCCCTTGTTAGGAAGAAGAATTACACAGTCAGCTGATATTACAACCACATGAAGAAATGATGATTCTAAGAAATTCATAAAATTCATGGGAAAACTTGTATGAACTGATGCAAAGGAAGCAGAACCAAGAAATATACAGATGGCTACAATAACACAAGTGAACAGAGAATGAATTGTAATGACCAGTTTTGACCTCCAAGAAAAGATGAATCTGATACAGTTTAAAGAGCAGCCAATTTTGAGTCATAGGACCTAAATTCTCATCCAAATTCTACCATCTCCTATTTCTGTGACCTCTAGCAAGTCACAACCTCTTTGGGTCTGTTTCCTCATTCATAAAATGAAAAGGCTGGACAAGAAGACTTACCAAGTCCCTTCCATCTCCAGATGAAGAGTCATCTCTTTGGAGAATTGGAGGCTATGGATGAAAAATGGTGCCAATACTTAGATATGGTTCTTGTGTCAGCCAACTATATAATTGTGTTTCTGCCTTACAAAGGAAAACTCATGAGGAAGAAATGGAATGGGTGATCAATATCAGATTAATAAATGATGATAAAAAAAACAAGAGGCATCAATAAAACTTTTTATTTTTCTAAAACACTGCTTTAAGGAAGAAAGTATTTTGTAGTATTCATATTTTGATTTTAATCATTCAGAAAGCTTGATCAATATAAGTAATTCCTTCATTGACTCAGATCACAATCCTTCTGTGTATTAATAACTGATTTCATACGTTGCTTTGCTCCAAAAAATTAACTAAATAGTCGCTAACTTTCTAGGGACAAGTGTCTTCAAAGTCTCCTATACTGGTGTGGTCCTTCGTTGACAAATATATTATTTATTGCCAATCCCTTGCTAGGTGTCTTTCCAGCATAGAAATTACTCATTTTTATGTTCAACTCACATAAGCCTCCTCTAAAAATCCAGGGTCATTTCTTTGTCATAATCAGGCATTAAATGGAAACCTCCCAATTTAAAGTGAAGAAAAGTAAGATCTAGAAACCTCAGGGTTTCCCCCACTCCCACCCCAAAAAGCTACACAGAAGGGTTAGAACCCTATGACTTTTAGCTTTATCTTGGGACATAAAAAGCCATAAGAAGTTTATCTAGGCATTCAGTTGCTTAGAAAAACTATGCATTACATTTATTAGAGTCTGTGAAGTCTATGTTTAAGCCGCATTCACAAGAATCACTGAATGCTTTGTCCCCATTTTTTTTCCTGCCTTTGGATCACTTTGATTCATTCTGAGATGTTCATTCTGAACAGGACCCATAATTTCATTAATTCAGGAAGCTAGTTCCTTAAGTGAGGATCTTTCTCTATCAATGGAGATGCACGTTCTCTTAAAGTCTTAGAGAGTTGTTTGGGACTCTAAGGGATGAAATGGCTTTGAATCCTGTGGTCAGTTCAGTGAGAAATGAGATTTGATCACAGCTCTTCTTGATACTCAGGGGACAGCAAGACAGAGCACTGAGTCTGGACCAAGGAAGACTTGACTTCAAATATGGCCTTAGACATTTAGTAGCTGTATGACTTTGGACAAGCGACTTAACCTCTATCTGCCTCAATTTCCTCAACTGTAAAATGGAGATAATAATAACACCTCTGTCCCAGAGTTGTTGTGAGGATAAGATGAGATAACGATATCTGTAAAGTGCTTAGACCATATTAAGTGCCTGGCACATAATAGACTCAAAAAAATACTTATTCCCTTCCCACTTATTGCCCTGTGGGTTGATTCCAAGGTCTCTATTTCCTTGAAGAGGGGTGTTAAATACACTGCAGAATCAGATTTAAAAGCAGTAGGGAAATATTTAACAAATAAATAAAAATACTATAGAATATAGTTAACATTATAACCCTGAGGGGTTTTTATGTTTGGTTTAGTGGCCCCCATTTCTATTTGAGTTTGACACCATTGCCCTGCATCATACTGCTTTTTATAGAGTAATTATGAAACTCAAATGAGATGATATAGATTCTTTGCAAGTGCTAAGTACGATATGTAAATGTTAGTTATTACTATTGAGTACATGAGGCAGAGCCTCTGAAAAGAGACAACTTGTGCTGTAATTATCATTTCAAGGTCATTTGGAGGTCTATTGTTTGTAGCACTGCCATGGCTGAGACCACTGTCGAAGCCTGACCTCCCTCCAGCCAACACAAATCTTTCTAACTTTCTAATTGATGAAGTGACATTGAAAGAAGACCCAAACCACCATATTTGGATAAATAATGTCCTTCTGCCTCCAAGGCAATAAGAAATAAATATAAGGATACCCACAGATTTCTAAAGGGAACCAAAGGCTAGGGCAGGGTTAGGAGAAATCATTTAAAGACTCCTTCAGATTTGGTGATTAACAAAACAAAGAGAAAGCTTTGATTGCTTGACAATATATTATTCCAGTACTTTTTCCTTGGTGACAAAGTCTGTTACTAACACTCCCTAAACCCAACCCAATCAACACACACACCTAATCTTGCCTTGATCTGAATTTAGTATCTTAAATCCTTCCCAAGATAAGAATCTAACAGCCTAAATCCTGTAGCCAATAACCCATGTACCTCATCCTCTGACCTTGTAGTTCTATGTTCCTGAGCATAAGTTTACCCTCATGGTTTAAGATTCCTATCTAGGCAATTTTGAGTTGTTTTCCTACCTGTCAAGCAGCAAGTCTTGTCTGGTAGAGTGAAAGGAATTAATAGCCATGAGTTAAAATCCCAGCTCTGCCACTTGTAGGCTATATTACCACTCTGGACCTCAGTTTCTCCATCTGTGAAATGGAGATTGACAACACTCACATGGCCTAAGTCAGAGGGTTGCAGTGAAGCTCAAATGAGATAATATTTGTAAAGCATTTCTTAAATCAGAGTACTTTATTAACTCAAGCTTTTCCTATTTGGCTCATCTTAAACAGGAAAACCCATAAGCCTCTAAGGCTAGATGCTTCATTTTTTAAATGCTTTATGGAAAATAACATGGAAAGATGTTCAGATATGTCCCCCTAAAATAGAGGATCTTATCCTTTTTTGAATAATGGAGCCTTTTGGTTGAAACCTATTAACCCCTTCTCAGAAGAATGTTTTTTAAGTGCATGAAGTAAAATATATAGGATTTTTAAAAGGAACCAAAGATTGTGTGAAAATAAAGATTTTTTTTCCAATGCAAGTTCAAAGACTTCCTGAAATCTATCCACCACCCCCAT
The DNA here is from genome assembly GCF_016433145.1 of Gracilinanus agilis. Taxonomy (NCBI): domain Eukaryota; kingdom Metazoa; phylum Chordata; class Mammalia; order Didelphimorphia; family Didelphidae; genus Gracilinanus; species Gracilinanus agilis. The sequence continues at coordinate 62,074,702 of NC_058135.1, forward strand.
GAGTGTCCATTGACAAGAATCCTTGCCTTGAAAGAAGAAAATTCTTAATAGAAGTGTTACTATAGAAGCATTGTAAATCATAATGAAAATGAAATTCAAATGGGCCTCAATAGGGCATTTAAGGATTTGAAGTGAAAAGACCTAGGTTCAAATCCTGTCTTTGTCACCTATCAGCTAAATGACCTATCTCCACCATAGTTCCTTATCTTATAAAAAGAGGGCATTGGACTAGGAAGCCTCCAAGATCTTTTGCAACCCTATGCAAGTCTATGATTTTCAGTAGTGGTAAATTCCCCTTGGTGCTGATTCCCCTTAGTTCTCTTACCAGCTCCTCATTTTTCCAAGGAAATTCATCACCTGATAAGAGTGATATTGAGAGTAACAGATAATGAAAGTTCCAAGCTTATGTTCTAGTGATCCAAGATAGTCCATATAAGGTAGTAGCTATAAATGTAGCTCTCCTCAATATTCCAGGAATCAGGAGACTAAGGAAAAGTTGTATCCTCTCATTAGCAAGGTAAATGAAACAATGACATCCAATAAGCACCCCCATTTGAAAGATAAATAGAGACAGTTTACTTTATGAACTCCATTTCCCCAAGACAGAAATGCTGAACACAAAATGTCATAAATCAGCTGGGATGACTTCCATGCATGCTTGGAGTTCCTCCATTATGTATCAAATCAGGGGCACTAGACAATTTTACTTTCACATAATACATAACCAACTCCAGCCTCATTCGTGGAAATGTTCAGGCACCAGTGGACTGGCAAAGTGTTAAATTCAAAAGGAATAAAGTCCCTGTTGCCTCCTTTTACAAAATGTCACCTCATGGTAAAAGGTCATTTTTAAGAGGTCCCTAAAGAAACATATGAATGAACAAGGGCCAAAAGCCAGATGCAGTAAAATAAAGTAAATTGACTGGGTTAGGAGGAATAAAAGTACTGCTAATAACATACAAATTTGGCAGCCAGAGTAGATTGTTTCAAATGATCTCCCTTAGGGAGAGAGAGACACCAGCGTCTTCAGTCTCATTTGAGATGTGTTTTTGATTGCTCAGAAATGCCTTGCAAAGACATTTGAGCAGAGATCCTTTTTCTTTCCTAATTACAGTGGCATTTTCCAGAATTGAAAACAATCTGAAAATGTGTAGATGTGTTTCAAAGTAGTTATTAAGAGCAGGAACTGAACTCCCTACTCTTTGTATCATATAGAATACCAAAACTATCAACTGCCAACAGACAAATGGGCCACCTCCAAGGATGAGCCTTTGAGACTAGTCAATTCAATTCAATTCAATTCCAAGAACATTTTGTGGGTGTTTAGTCATTTCAGTCATATCTGACTATTCGTTATCCGATCTGGGGTTTTTTTTGGCAGAGATACTGAAATGGTTTGCCATTTCCTTCTCCAGCTCATTTTACAGATGAGGAAACTGAGGCAAACAGAATTAAGAGACTTGTCCAACGTCACACAATTAGTGTCTGAAGTCAGATTCCAACTCATAAAGATTAGTCTTCCTGACACCAGACCCAGTATGCCACCAAGCCTCCCATATTGGGTGCTAGGGTGTGTGAATTTCAATATAAAACTAAAGCAACAAGCATTTATGAAGCACCTGAAGTGTACAAAACCTAAAGTAGAATAGCATCTGCCTTCAAAAAGCTACAGAGATAGGAAATTTTAGAGTATGCACAAACCAAATAAATATTCAATGATAATCTGATTCCTATAGATTTTACCAATATATTTTAGCTTCCAATCAAGTCTGCTCTTCCACTAATTTGTCACTTTTCCCCCTGCCTCTATTGTGCTTGCTCTTACCTCTGAGGATAAGCGAAGAACAGAAGCATCATTCAAAGTTTTTTACATTTATGGAAAATGTAGAGCTAGAATTTAAGCCTAAATAGCTAACATTCCTTTACCCTTACTCATGTCCTACCAGTTACCCCAGGTCTTTTGGTAATTGATTATCCCCTTTCATGTTCCCTCATTAATAGCCCTAAGAAGCTGGCCTCTCAGAGAGCAATATTACTCCCTTGGAGTTCTAGCATATGTAAGAGAAGGATGTACTTTCCTTGCCCTTAACTCCATCTCTGGAGCATTCAGAGAGGAGTTGGGAGAAAGGAATAAGATGGAGCATAGCAAGGTACAAAAAATTTAGTTCTGACTCTCAGACATTGAATATCATGAGGTATTGATCACTGTCAAGTCTAATCTAGCAAATAGTCCTCCTTATACCTGGACAGGTATAAGAGTCCTGTAGCAGGAAAGGAATTTGAACTCATTTTCCCAACTCCAAGTTCCAGAATTCTATCCACTATGCCACTTAGTCATCCCATTCAAATTTTCACCTCCTGTACATTTTTTCCTTCAATTAACACTCAAAAACAATTTATCCAATGTTTTATATGCCTTCTTCTTGATCATCTATAATTAGGGGAATACAAGTACAAAATTCAAGCAGTCCATCTGTTGTTTCTCAATATTGATCCATGACTATCCTACCTCCCTTTCTAATCATTCTTGTCATAGAAAATACCATTTCTTTTACTTAATGCATGAAAATTATTATTAATAATATGAAATAATCTATTTCTACTCATCACACTTCTTTCCATTGCCCTTTGCATCTCCTGCAATTTTGAGCCCCTTGAGATTTTTCGAAGACATATAATAAGTATCCCTCGAAGAATATTATGTTTAAAAATTAAAACATTTAGCAGAAGGAAGATGCTGAAGAGTACTAAAAACACCATGCATGGATTTTCATTTAAAGAGGAGGTGGAGAAAGATATTGGGAAAAATTTAGGTGATGAAAACAAAAGATAAAAATAAAAATGTATTGTAAAGGAAAAGGCTATGAAGTTTTCCCAGTGTTGTCTAGCCCATTTTCCTTCTTTTCAATGTTGAGCCTGGACCATTATCCATCATGAGTATTTATCCAAGATATATAGGCTGAGAGACTAATTCTATGAGCTATTTATCCAATTGTATGTCATAATCTGGAAAATATGCATTCTTTAAACACTTGATTTTTCCTGCAGGGATTGCCAGGCCAAGTTCTTCTGAGAATCTGTGCCTCTCACTAAGGAAGCCTTGTAGAGTTCTGGAGTCTAAAGTGATAAGTCCAATGTCATCCTCAAATGAGCATCTGAAAAATTCCACCATCTGTTGAATTTTTTCCTTGATCTGTACTTCATGCAAAATGGCTCCATGGCTGATGTGTGACTCATATTGATAATCAAAGGATCCTTGAATAGTTATCTTTGTGGTAACATCTAGCAATAAATCTTATATAAGCCTAGTATATGCAATGGAACCACCTTTTGGAAACTTAAAAGTTGCCTTTTGCACTAATGCTTCTTTTCTATTATAAAAATAATAATAAACACAACAGGTCTTATCTTCCTTATACCTCTTAGTCAATTTTTGAATAATATATAAAGGCACAATTTTGTGCAGAAAACTATCTACAAAACCCTCTCCATTTTCTTCTCATAATTTCATCAAGAATATTGTGTTTGTACAAAACTTTATCATAGATTTCATAGAAATAAGAAAGTGAACACATCAGTGTTACCAATAAAGTATCAACAATGGTCATACTAAATATCTTCATATTTTCCTTTTTTAGTAAACAGATAAAATGAGATAATATATATATATATATAAAGAGCACTGCAAATCTTAAATAATATATAAATGCTAGATATTGTTATTCAAATTAATAAAAATATCATTGATGACATTTTCCATTTTTAGGAAGAATATCATAAATCTAATGCTAGAAGGAACCCTCTGAGGCTATCTGGTTCAAATGCTTTATTCTATAGATGGAAAAACTGAGGTCTAGGAAGCTTGTTATTTGTCCAAAGGCATACAGAGTTATGTTATCATAGTTAGTATCAAAGAAGGGATTTGAATCCAAGACCTCTGACCTGGAGCTATTCTCCTTTCCACTATATCAACCTGCCTCCCTAGAAATTCATCTCTGTAAGATACTCTAAAACTGAATTGAAATGCCTATGAAATTGTGTTCTTTTTAGAATGGATATCCTTGTATATTTTGGGGCAAGTCTAACTTTTTTCTCTGACCTCATTTTCTAATTCTACTTCTTTACATAGTTCATCAAGTACTGAGGTATTAGACAGAATATGATGGATCTACTATTATTAGTAATGAGAATAAATTAATATAGAAACATTCAGTTCTTTCCATTCCAGAGTTATTTTCTTATCTTTCCACTTTTACCAATAAATACTCTTGAGATTACCTGGTTTAGTTTGTCTCCTGGAAAACTTTCTGCAAGTTCATTTTTTTCATCCATTATTTTTCATTGATCAGTGAAACAATACTACTTAGCTTCCTTCATCTCCCTTGATAATATTTTACATATTAGCTTAGATTCAAAATTTTTCTTGTCCTTGACTGACATAGCTCTCTGCTTGTCAAGGAGATAAAAGGGCTGGGATGATTTCCCAAGATCTTTTGGCCTTCTCATTGTGAAATTTGTTTTATAGCAATTAAACTTCTCTATGAAATGGTAATAATAAGTCAGTGCCTTTTTATCCATTTCTAATTTTTTTAGAGTCAATAGTTTGTTAGATTAGATTAAAGCTATTAAAATTGCATTCATCATTTTATTTATAGCTCTCCTAATTAATTAGATGTTAATTTTTACTTTAATAAGTCAATGCTATGACTGAATAATGATAGTTGGTTCTGAAACAAAAAATATTTTCTTCAGCATGTAGTGCACAGAATCTGAAGAGAAAAGGGAATTAGATGAGGAGTTAAAAATAAAAAAAAATCACAGAAATCCATTTTAATAGTGGTTATACCATTAACCATACATATTAGCTATTATAACATTAACTATACACATACTTGTTGGTACTCCTTGTCTGTCAAAAGTAGATCAGTTGATAAATTTGTGATTTGTCTTCATGCCAGTTTCATCATGATAAAAGGAAATGATTCAAGATGTGATTAGGACCATAAATTTGTTGCTGAAATAGAAATGATGGAAATCATTCATAGAGGTTTTGGTATTAAAATTAAATAAAAACTAAGTAGAGAGGGTTCAGGGTAAGAATAGAATCCGAAAGCTTAATATTCTGTAAGAGAAGTCAAACAAGAATCACAAAGGTTACAGAACTCAAAGAGGTGGAAGGAACCCAAGAGAACATCTAGTCCAAACCATATCTGAAGAGAGGTGAGAAAAATCTCAAGAATTGAATCATGAACAATATAGAATGGTTCCAATGAGGAGGAAAACAATGAATTTCCTAAAGTAATCATTGCGGCTGCCCAGGAAATTCATCCAGGTATCCTATGCTGACACATATTCCATTCGTCCCTTCTCTTCCTTCAAAGATCAGTTCAGTGCCTCTTCCATCTTTCTGATACTTAACTTTCTTGTACATATGTTGTAAACTGAGAGTAGAATGTAAACTCTTCGAGGATCAAGATTTTTTTTATATATTTGCCTTTCCATCCTCAGAGCCTAGTTGTCATAATTGTGGTTTAGTCGTTTCAGTTGTGTCCAATTCTTCTTGATCATATATGGAGTTTTCATTGCAAAGACACTAGAGTGTTTTGCTGTTCCCTTCTCCAGCTCATTTTACAGTTGAGAAACTGAGACAAACAAGGTCAAGTGACTTACTAAAAGCCACATAGCTAGTACTACACTTGTCACCTAATGTTTTTTCATTGAATTAGACAAGTCATATTTTTCAGAGATATATTTTAAAGTAGAAGCAAAAGCAAGTAACTGAGGACAAACAGGAAGGAGTAACATGGTCCTATAAAAACAGCCAATAAAGCCCTTGATAAATCAAGGCAAGGAGTCAATGCTTAAGATAATGAACAAAAGGGTTTGATTATTTTACTATGTTGGGAGGAAGAGGAAGAGCAAAGAAGGCAAATAGTCATTGTCTAACTCGGGTTGGATGGTCAAATGACAAATAACAACCATGAAAAGATTTTTAACTACTGGACCCTTTTTTAATAGAAAAATTATTCAACTCTTCTAACATTACAAAAATTTCTCCTAGGATCCCTCTTCCGCTCCTCTCCTAGAGAATCATCCAATATAACAAATATTTTTAGAGGAAAAAATAACAGTACCAATACATTAAAAACTCCGAAAATATTAGCCAGGTTCTCATATCTCCATGCTTAATCTTTATAATTTTGTAACAGCTCCCTTGATTGCATTTGCATTGTTGTTGATATTTTGCACATTGTTTTCTTGACTCTGCTTGCTTCACACATCAGTTCATTTAAGTCTTTCCCTGTTTCTCAATATCTATCACATCATTTCTCAAGGCATAGATTATTTCATTATATTCAGGTACTGCAATTTGTTTAGCAATCCCCCACAGGAAGGGTATTCACTTTGTTTCCATGAACTACTCAAATGTAATTTTGTTTCTGTTTCCTTGTCCAAGGAGAATGTTTTTTGCTTTGGGCAGAATAGAGTGGGTGCCAGAAGGGTTAAACTAGTGACTGACATCAATGAGGAAATGTTAATTGAGCTCCTATCTGCCCTTAATGAGTTCAACTCAAAAAATCCTGACAAATTACTTTCTAAGATATTGGAAAAAATTAGCAAGTATGATTAATGAGAGTCTGTTAGTGATATTTGAAAGACCATGGGCAATAGGAGAAATAGAAGAAGATTGGAAAACAGGAATTATCTTTAATTTTTTGTTATATTCCTAATGCAATACAATGCCTGGCATAAAGGACAATCTTGAATGTTTATGGACTAATGTCAATGAAGATAAATGTATTGATTTTTAAAAAAAGAAAAATGGGGTCAGAAAAACTCTAGTTCAGTGAGTTCACTTCTTTTTCTGGCAAAATTCTAAAATACTTCATTAAAGAGACAGGGTTTATTTTTTAATTTCTAGTAAGAAAAATAGGGATCACTAAAGAGGAAAAAAAGGTCACTATAACTTCATTGAGAACAGGTCATGCCAAATCAACTTCATTCCTTTTCTTGATAATATCACTAAACTGGTACACCAAGAAAATGTTATAAACATGACATAATCCATGCACTTAAAGAACTAACAGTCTTAAATGGGGAGAAAACATGCAAACAACTATATACAACCAAGATATAGCCAGGATAGGTGGAGATAATCTAAAAGGAAAGATATTAGCATTAAAAGGGGGACTTGTAGAAGGTATAATTTTAGCTGGAATTTCAAGAAAGCCATGACATAGAGACAAGCAAGTAAGGGGAAATTTTTAAGAATGAGAGACAATCAGGGGAAATGCAAGCATTTAGAACTGAAAGAGACCTTACTAGTCATCTAGTCTAGCCCCTCATTTTAAAGATGAGAAAACTAAAGCTCAGAAGTGTTAAATGATTTGTCTAAGATCATTCAAGTGGATAGATAGAAGGATAGATAGATAGATAGATAGATAGATAGATAGATAGATAGATAGATAGATAGATAGATAGATAGATAGATATGATAGATATACCCACATATTTATTACTATATTTTTCATTTAAATAAAATTTCTTCCAGAATTCCTCTTCCTCTCCTTTCTGAGAAGATCATCCCACATAAAAATATTTTTAAAGAAAGAAGAGGGGGAAATAGCAGAATAAATTAATATATCAAAAAAGAAAAGTCTGAAAATATACTCCATGTTCCATAGCCAGGGAACCCCCACCTCTGCAAAGGATTATTATAATGGAGATGCTTTCTCATATCTCCATACTCATTCTTTGTAATTTGGTAGCATTCATTCTTGATTGCTTTGTGGATGTTCTTTCCATTTATGTTGTAAGCATTTTGTATATTGTCTGCTTGCTTCATTCAGCATTGGTTCATTTATCTCTTTCCTTGCTTCTCATATCCCAACTTCCCTATGCCACATTGGATAAATGATAACACAATCAATTCAATTAGAATTAATCGAATGACCAGAACCCAAAACCAAAATGGAGGAAGGTCGAATTTGGCAGGGTGTCTCTTATAGATTACTAAAGAGACCTTCCCTTGACTCTATGCTTTTTAATATGTAAAACTATGATTTGGATGAAGGTACATAAAGCATGCTTGTCAAATTTGCAGATGAAATGAATTTGGCATGGAAAGCTAACACACTGGATGTCAGAGATCTGATCCAAAAAGATCTTGACAGACTAGAAAGATAAATAAGCCAAGTCTAATAAGACAAATAAGACAAATTTAATAGGAACAAATAAAGAACACTTGGGTTTATAGTCTTCAGATTGTGATTCTTGGCTCCCTCTTTCTTTTTTCTCACCTCTTTTTCTCCTCCTTTCTCCTCCTCTCTCCACAGTCACTAGGCACAGATTGGTGCTACTTAGGGCTACCCACCATTCTGTCCTGCCATGAATTTCATGAATGTGCTGGTTCCTAATGGGCTCTTCCATCTATAGCTAAGCAGGCTTTTGGAGCCTTCCAAGCCTGCAAGAACTTGCCAGATGTTGTATTCTGCTAGTAAGTACCCAGGGTCACCCCCAAACAAGAAAGTAGCGTAGAGAATATCTGCCCAAATCTACATAGCCAATATCAATAGCCTCTTCGGTCCATTTGGAGAGATGGCGATGGGAGGGCATGGTGCACCAGGCCAGGGCACACTGCATCTGGTATGTACAAGTGCTTCAGGGAAAATGAGAACACCTGCATCATTGCTTTATGACTGAACTGGCCTTTTGTCTAACCTGTCAACCGCCCTGTTGGAAATCCCTCACCCTGACATGATAACAAGAGAACCAGTTTTTCAGATAAAATGTTCTCGTACTCCCAGAAGCAAGCCCCAACTCATATGCTCTGTGTGCCACACCGGCTCCTTTCAGCAGGCAGCTGGTAATTACAGTGATGGTTGGCTCCCAGCAAGGGTCGCCCCCCCCCCTGAAACTTTCACTTATTTGTTTAACTAGGAGTGAAATTGTGATTTACATGCCTCTCTCCCAAGGTGGTCTTCTCCCAGAACTACAGCCAAATGATCATCCCCAGGCTGAGCCCAGAGTAAATAAAACCAGTTGTCTCCTTTTCTAAAGTGGGAAGTCTAATCCTGCAGGCTTGATTGTTTTCCTAATTAGAGGCTCCAGTCATTACTGCAGTCCTTGGTGGTAGGAGAACTGGGTAATAAGGCCCACCCCTTCCATGAGCCCACCTGGTTTAAATCGATTTCAGCCCACTCCAAACCCTACTCAGCAACAGGTCCCCAAAGCCTCTGTTCAGGGATCTGATTCTCTTCCTTCACCCTTTTCTACTCCTCCAACCCCTGATATGGCGAATGGGAAACTGGGCTTGGTGTCAGAAAGACAGGGTTTAAAAATCTATAAAATTATGAGGTTCTCTTCTGCTGTCATTTCCAACCCTAAATCTGAGATCTACAATTCCCCAGTGAATCTTTACACCACTGTCACCATCCCCAAACTTGATCATAGCCAAGAAAGTAGACCAGCATCTTCTCCTATATCCTGATAAATATTATTCCATTCCAATTTCTCAGAGCACAATGGGAATATTATTTTCTTAGCTCATTTCTCCATGCTGGGATGAGGGGCAGGAAGAAGGGCATATATCATGTAGGATTCTCTTGTCTGTTTGGTAGAAGGACACAATTCTAGCCTGAATAAGAAAAGCTTACAGTAAGATGAGAACTTTAGACAAGCACTTTTTCCAGGTGAAGGAGCCAACAAGCTAGAAACTTCTATTATATCTCAGAATACAGGGCTTTAAGAGACTTAAAACTGGGCTCATTGGCTCACACCTTTGATTACATTTACCTATCCAAATCCATATCAAACAGTCCCCCTGACAATAGACCTTTGTCCTGGGCACCCAGCCATCTAACAGCTAAAATAAAGAGCATGGAAACCCTTAGTTGGAAGCAAAAGGACCCAATACATCAGACCTCAATAACACCTTTTGGTCAGTCTCTAATTTGCTTTGCAAACAGGAGTCTTCACAAAACTCCTTTTTCAGAAACTGGGGGGGTGGGAATCAAGATGCAGCTTGAGTAAGGAACCAGAGCCTTACCTCACCTAGGGAATCATGGGAGAGGATGGCCAAGGACCCAGAAGACTTTCCTAACTGGCTAGTGATGCTGAGACTTTAAAGCTGCCTCTCTTGCAAAGTAACTGTCAAACCTACCTCAGCCTCCAGGGACAATTTGATAATATGGCTTCTAGGAAAGGGGATTTAGGAGCTGTAACAGGAAGTCTCAGTGGTGAAGAGGTCATGCTCCAAGAGTGGTCTAAGGCATTTGCTTTCCAAAGTACAGAGCCAGGAGGATTAAGGGAGACTGGGAGGAGGAAACCAAAGCAGCTTTCTGCCACCCACCTGAAGGTCTATCAAGGCACTGAGTAATCAAACTAGTGTTCCTGCTGATTCAGCTGGTCTAGAAGACAAAAATCAAGATTTTGGACTTGCTGTTTCTGTCAGAAACCTTTTTAATTATTTAGTTCCCCAGTAAATACAGAAAGTTTGGGGACCTGTTACTGAGTAAGGTTTAGAGTGGGCTGAAGATAATTTTAAACCAAGAGGGCTCATGGAGGGATTGGACCTTACTCCTTGCCATTCTATTATCTTCTGCTCCATTCCAATTATTTTTGTTAGTAGTGTTTTGTTTTGTTTTAATCCTAAAAGTTACCAACTAGCCAGTAGGAAAAGGGCACTAGATTTGGGGTCAGAGAACCCAGATTCAAATCTTGATTCTGCCACTTACCATTTGTGTAACCTTAGGCATTCTCTGGGCTAGTTCTCTCACCTGTGAAATGGACTGGGCTAAATTAAAGGTCTGGATCGCTATAATTCAATAAACCCAAGACAGTGTGAGGCCGGTAGGTGGTGGCACTGTGGATAGAGCACTAAGCCTGGAGTCAGCAAAACCTGAGTTGAAATGTGGCCTTAGATACTTAGGTAAGTCAACTTAACCCTGTTTGCCTCAATTTTATAACCTATACAATGAGCTGGAAAAGGAAATGGCAAACTACTCCAATAGCTTTGCCAAGAAAACTCCATATGGGATGACAAAGAGTCATGACTGAGAAACTACTGAACAAGAACAAAGACAGTATGAATTCACCTGTGTTTTCTCATCAAATAAGAATGGAAGAAAAGGAAAGTTACCACTTAAAGCATTACTCTATTTCACCCAGCTAAAGTGGTTTCTAACCTCAGAAACCATAAACAAAGGGAGAAAGATGTTCTATTCCGTAAGAGGGAAAATCCCCCTGAATTACAAGTCTTAATAATAAGTTGTTTCTCTGGTCCTTCTGGCAGGCTCTGACCCCCCACGAAGTCCCCTAACACTTCCTTTGCCCACAGTGTCATTAGTAAAGGACCCCACAGCGACTTGAGCTTAGCAGAACTCTCCATTAGCCTGAAGCCCCAAACCTCGAAATAACTAGCCTAGGTATCTTTTTGGCTTGTGGGCAGTGACTCCTTCCCCTACTCTGATTATCTAGGAGAAAAAAGCTTTTTTATTTGTTTCTTATCATGAAACACACATGTCAGACATGTTTTTGTTATTGAGTCATTTTTCAGTCCAGTCTGCCTCTCTGTGACCCCATTTGGAGTTTTCTTGGCAAAAATATTGAAGTGATTTACCATTTCCTTCTCCAGCTGAGAAGGAGGAAAACAAGATAAAGAGAGTTAAGGGACTTGCTCAGGGTCACACAGCTCGTAAGTGGCTGAGGCTAGATTTGAACTTGGTTCTTCCTGCCATCAGGTCCGGTACTCTATCCACTGCAACACCTAGCTTCCCCTTTAGGAATGTTTAACTGTTATTTGCATCAGTAATAGGAAAATACCTATAATATTAATAAAATGGAGGTTAAGCCTCAGCTTGCTGAAAACAGCAAAAAGTCCCAGAATTCAGTTTTGATCTATTTTTTCACCTTCAAAATTGTTCCCCGCCCAAATCACAGTATTTATACATGTACAAAGACACAAAGCCTGACTTGAACAGAAACAATGGAGAGGGATGACAAAGGGGCATACACTTGACTCTTTCCAGTTATCCACATTTTACATTATTATTTAAATTTTACAGTTAATAATTTGTTATTTAAATTTTATAAATAGGCATGCTCTGTAACATCCTTGAATGAGGGGCTGCTCTAAAACTATTTCCATTTTACATATAAGGAAACTGAGGCACCAGCACAAAGATTAGATTCAGCATTGCCCCTTCACAGTCAAGATGTTTTTGTTGACAGGTCAAAGAGAGAAACAACAAAGCAAATCAGTGACTAAAGAAGATAAAACTTCAAGCTCGCCCTCTCTCTGCTTGATCATAGAGTCACCTTGTCACTCCCACGTGGTCTTTCAGATGGCTGACCCTTCTGAAATGTCACTGACTGTATAGGTGCGTATCTTTATGGAGCTAACCAGTTCTTATTATCTCAGTTGTCCATACTATCTGGCCCTAAGTAGCTTAGATCCCCTCTCTACATATTTTCATATTTGGGGGGCATTAGCACAAGATTGCAAATGAATATAAAAATAGATAATACTTTAAGCTTTATCAGTCTGTCCAGTGATCAAAAGGCAAAGGTCAAGATGGAACAAGGAGCACTATCTGTTGTTGGGTTGAGGTTTTTTTATTTGTTTGTTTGGGGGGGGGTCCTCTTACTTACTTACTGGCAGGAACTGTAACTCAGACTGGATATGTCTGCTAGCGGCAATGTGCGGGATTGTTTAAGTATCGAAATGCTTCAAGAATATGCCTCCAGTGGCAGTCTTCCACACCAAGGTCTCTAAAAGGAGATTTCTAAGGGCTAGCTAAAAGATATTACTATACAATGACAGCTTGCAGTAAAGTAGATAGAACATTATACTTGGAATCAGGAAGACTTATCTTCACAAGTTCAAATCCAGCCTCAGATACTAGCTATGTGACCCTGGGAAAGTCATTTAACCCTTTTTGCCTCTGTTCCTCATCTGTAAAATGAACTAGAGAAAGGGAATAGCAAACCACTCCAGTATATACTGCCAAGAAAACCCCAAATGGGGTAACACGACTGAACAATATACAACTGCATAGTGATGAAAAGGGTAGACTTAGAGATATGAAAGATCTGGGCTTGAATCCCAGCTATGACACTTCCTACTTAGAACCTCAGTTTTTTCCATCTTGAAAATGAGGGTGTTAATACATATTCGAGACCCCTCCCCCCAGTACAAAAGTGCTTGGTAAGCTTTGAAGAGCTGTAGATGTGTGCATTATATTTCTTGACATTATGTCATTAATGCATTTTAAAATTGCTTCATTCTGATTTCAAGAATGTTTAAAGGAGGGGTCTTTCCTTCACTTGGGATCCATGGTCTATGAAGAGATTTCAAGAGGCTAATGAAGTTGATTGGGGAAAATTAGATTTGTTTTCACTAACTTTTAAGTGAAATTTATCATTTCCTTTAATTATTTAAAAAATAATTCTGTGAAAGTGTTCATAGAGTTCACCAGACTCTGCCCCCAAAGAGTTCCATGACATAAAAATGATTTTAAATGCCTGTTTTAATGGATTTTCTAAAAGAATTCAATTTTCAGATTTTAATTATACCTAGTATTTTTCAGATCATATAGTTATTCCTTCCTGAAATGCTTTAAAGATCCAGAGTGCTGGTTATCTCATCTAGTCTGTTCTTATTTCTTGGACATGAAGTCTAGGATTTTCCTTTGGAATCTATTTCCAATGGAATCTCCTAGTGCCATAGGACAGAACTGAAAATAACAGCAATGTTGATTGATTACAAAATGGAAGAAATACTGCAAACTTGTTCCAAAAAGGAGAGCAGATGACATCTTCTAGCTCGGTTTCCATTTCAAACAAAGAGACAGTGGAACAATCAGAAGACTGCCAGGGGAAATTAATTCAATATGGCTGGAAGCTGGAACACCAATAAAACCCAGCTTCAGACATCTTGGTCACATGCTACAAAATCAACACAAAAAGATAGAGGGTGTCTGTTTTGTTTTTACACTTAACTTTGGCTGCAGCCACAAGATATTCAAAACATGTAATGGATTCTCTTTTCTGGGGATTTACGATTTGATTTAATTGTTCATGACAGCATCCTCACCACATCATGTGCTACAAAGGAGAAAAAACTTCTCAAGTGAAAAAAGGATGACAGAAACAAAGAAGTAATTTATTGTCCATTAAAGTTGCAGCAGGTTCCCCAGGTCATATTAAAATCTGGAGGATAAAAAAAAAAAAGAAGAAAGAGGAAGCAGCATATTACATGCAGGGTTGGAAATGTTGGCTTAATCATCTCCTGAATAATTTGATATATAATTCTATCTATTTATGGATAGAGCACTGAAGATTCATCTTCAGAATTCAGATCAAGCTGACACTTAATAGTTGTGTGACCCTACGCAAGTCATTTTACCTCATTTGCCTCAATTTTATCATCTGGAAAATGAGCTGGAGAAGAAAATGGCAAATCATCTAGTATCTTTGCCCTGAAAACTCCAAATGGGATTACAAAGAATCAAACATGACAGAAAGAACTAAACAACAAATCTTTCTACAAGGAAGTGAGATGGCAGAGCAGAATAAGTACTAAATTTGAAAAAAAGAAGACTGATTCAGATCCCGCCAGACACTTACTGGCTTTGAGACCTGGGGCGAGTCATTTAACAAACTCTCTCAGCCTCAGTTTTCTCAGCTGTATAATGGGGATAATAATAGCATCTTTTTCACAAGTTTATTGTAAGGATAAAATGATCTAAATAAATAATAGCAATTATTATAGTCATTTATAACATAAAAAGCAGCTACTCCTAGAAGGAATCTGGTGTAGTCAATAGAGAAATAGCTTCAAAGCCAAAAAACCTGGATTCGAGTCTCATTTCTGACATGTACTAGCTCAGTAACCATGGACAAGTCTCTCAGTGCTCTATACATCTCAAAGATGAAGTTGCTGAGGGGCATTAGTAGAAGTCTTGTTTCCCTGTATGGCAGTATACATTTCATTTTCTACTTTAAACCATGTCCAAATAATCGTCAAATACTTATCAAGAATTACCTCTTTTGTAGGAAGTTTCTCTTTTCCAGACATTTTATTTTTTTGTAAAACTGTTTTGCATGACTTCATGTGTATAACTGATACCATATTTCTTGCCTCAATAGGTGGGTGAGGGACTAGAGGGAGGAAGAAAATCTAGAACTAAAAATGTTTTTAAATGAATGTTCAAAATGAATTATAAATATAAAAACACTTTTCTGATATTTGACTTCTTTTTGTTGTCATTCAGTCATTTCAATTTTATCCAGCTCTTTGTAATCTCATTTGGGGTTTTTGTGGCAACAATACTGGTTTGCCATTTCTTTCTCCAGATCATTTTATAGCTGAGAAACTGAGGCAAACAGAGTCACACATCTAATGTCTAAGGCTAGATTTGAACTCAGGAAGGTGATCATCATTCTTTCACCTCTGCCCATCTGCCCTTTGAATTCTCCACAAAATTCAATAGCATTGAAGGATCATTCATTTTCTCTTCCTTTGCTTTTGTGACATTGCTGTCTTTAAAAAAAAAAAAACTCTTACCTTCTGTCTTAGAATTAATACTAAGTATGGGTTCCAAGGCAGATGAGTAATAAGGGCTAAGCAGGTGGGGTTAAGTGATTTGTCCAAGGTCACCTACCTAGGAAGTGTCTGAGGCTAGATTTGAACCAGGACTTCCAGTCTCCAGGCCTGGCTCTCTATTCACTGTGCTACCTAGCTGCCTTGACATTATATTGTCTTAATTCTCCTCCTATTTCAGGCCACATCACCTTCATCCCTTTTGGTGCCTCCACCTCCCCCTAAACCTCCAAAGTAGTTCAGTTCTTGCCCCTCTAGTCTTCTCATTCTGTGCACTTACCCTCAAAGATCATGTCCATTCCCTTTGCTTCAACTATGACTTCTTGTAACTCCTAAATCTTTATTTTTAATACTGACCTTTCTTCCAACTTTTTATCCTTTGTTTCCAATTCCTAACTAGATGTTTTCATTTACACTCTCTACCGTCACTACAAATTCAACAGTTCTATAACCAGATTCATCCTCTTTCACCAAGATCCACCCCACCCTTTAGATTTCCTATCAAAAGTATCAGCATCCTCCAGTTACCCAAACCAAAAATTAAGCTCACCCTGGACTTTTTTCTCCTTTGTCTCCTATCTCAAATCGTTCACCAAATATTGTCAATTATTCTTTCATAATGTTAATCACATCTTTTCTCCTTTCCATTCTTTCAACCTACCACCTTTCCTCTGGTCTCTATGACCTCCTACTGGGACTCTTCAAAAGTCACCTAACAAATTTCATTGTCTCCACTTTGAAGCAAGCCACATGTTGCTACCAGATTGAGCTTCCTAAAGCACTGCCTTGCTCACACCTCCCCAACTCAAAAAATTCCCATGACTCTTCACTATCTATAGAATATAGTCCAAATTCCTTGGTCTGGAATGAAAAGCCCTCCATAATCTGGCTTCCTTCTCACTCTCCAAATTTATTTCCTATTATTCACCAATACAAACTGTCCTCACTTGCAGAATTGCACAAGAAGCTCAAAATATTTTATAAAGGATTTCTTAGCCTTCACTGAACTTTCAGCACAGATTCATTACAGTCAATCCCCAAATCTTTGTGCCCAAATCCCAGAGCTGCTTGGGCAAGAGATAGACACATAAAACAACTGGAGGGAACACATATTAAAAAGACTTTTCCCAGAGGAAGAGTCACACTGGCAAACCAAAATAGAGACAAAAAAGGGAAAAACATTGGAGGGATCTGGAGACTTCACAATCTCAGTAATATTTGCAAAGTGTCTACTATGAACAAAGGAAACCAAAGATACAACTATCATGAGAGTTTATCCAGCCTGCTTCGTAAAGGCAATCTAACTTCAGGTATGAGTTGTTATTGCTCACCCTTCATTTTCTAAGAGGGCCAATGACAACACAAGGTGACATCTTGACTTGCATATGAATTGGATTTAAGTGAGGAAGAGATATACAAAGTTATCAACCTCAAGCTCTCTTTCAGAGTCATCCAAGTCCAATGGCAAGACAAAATTCAGGACTGCTGGCAAAGGACCAGGTGGATGCCTCTAGGCATTCTATAGTATCTGCTTCAAGCTGACATCATGGCTGTTGGAACAAACTGTTCTCATCTGTCCATGCAGCAATGGAAGTTTTCATGTGCTTAGGGAGATATCCTCCTAATTCATCGACAGATTTGAGACCTGTCAGTTACCCTTAACCTGGTTTAAGTTGAATGCCAAGATTGTTTTACCATGATGTGGCCACTGTGCTTACTCTAGTTTCACAGAGCCACAGATGAGAATTGAGTGGAAGGTAGATACCAAAGGTGGCTGAGCATCCCTGAAAAGGGCCAGTCCTCCCACCATACCCCATTTATCCTTTAGGTAGGAGTATATTAGCAGTGGAAGAAAGGGGAATGAGCAGAGTAGACAGAGGAATGACCTGGGGAATAGAGAAAATAAAGAGAACCAGTTGTTATTGAAACTAAACAAGCAAAAACAGGTTATCAAAAGCAGAGAATACAGAGGATAGAATTTTCAAATAGACTATAAGGAGATCACAAATGACTCTAGTGATTAGTCTCTGAATGGAGTCAATAGAAGAGCAAATATAAAGGATAAAGAATGAAGTGGGTAGAGAAAAATCAACAGAACAGGAAAGGATATTTCATCCAAGTAGAATAGTTTTAAATTTGATAAAAGAGATGGAATGGGAATTAGAAGGCCCAGAAGAGAAAGAGTAGCATCTCAAAAATGGGAAAAACTGAGCTTGCTTGAGGAAAATGTGAAAGAATCAAGGAAAAAAGAAGTTAGACATTAGTCTGAGAAGAGACCCATAGGTTTCTGAAAAAAGGGGGCCATTATACAAAAAAGAAAAAATGTTAATAACCCTAAGAATGGATGCCCTTTAATATTTCAGCCATTTCTAAGACTATGATTCTCTAATTATCTCATTGTTGACATATTTTAAGGTTACTTGGTTTTGTATAAAATTAGAAAAGAACTACATTGTACTAAGAGAACCTTCAATCACTGAATCATATACTAAGAGCTCAAAGGGACCTTTGGAGGTTATCCGGCCTAATGCCTTTACTTTATAGAGAATGAAACTGAACTGCAAAGATGCTAATTCACTGGCCAAAAAGCCACAGGGAATAAGCAGTGAGCCAGGATTCAAACTCAGTTTCTCTGACTCCAAATCAATTCTTTCCACTGCACAGAACAAATGGATTTCACAATTTAATTTGTGAAAGAACTCTCTCCAACTGTGTAGATTGCAACCCATCCACACCTCCTTGTTTTGTATTATTTTTATTCATAACCTCCCATAAATCCTCCACAGAGAATCAAACCAATATGCAAGATATCTTAACCCTTACCTTCATCTTAGAATCTATACTAAGTATTAGTTCCAAGGCAGAAGAGTGGTAAGGGCTAGGCAATGGGGGTTAAGTGACTTGCCCAGGGTCACACAGCTAGGAAGTATCTGAGGCCGGGTTTGATTCCAGGAAAACAAGTCTTTCTGATTTCATGCTTAGTCCTCCATCCACTGTGCCATCTAGAAGCATAATATGTGTATAGATTATATGTGCACATATAATCTATACACATATATGTGTGTGTATGTATATATAATCAATATGTAAAGTAAATATTAGCTATTATTATTAGAAGTGAAGAATTTCCTTGCCCTATATCATTGAAATCCCAGGCCTGATACAAACAAAATACCCCCAAAATAAAAACAACACAAAATTCTAAATTCTTTCCATTAAGCTCGATCAGAATTGAGCTAAGATGGAACTGCTGCTCCCCATGCTTGGCCTAAAAAGAAAGTCAGTCAAAGGAAAGCCTGTTTCAGTTTTACACATGAATGGTGAACAAGGACAGCTGTGCATGAACCAAAGGGAATTTGCAGAAATTTGTAATAAATCCAAGTCACAGAAATTAAACATGAAAAAGATGCAGCTGGTCATCCAGCTTAGCCCCCTGCATGAACCATTCTTCTAACGTATTCTTCTTCAATTGGATTTTCCAGGGCCTTACCTTCTTGGGTACTTTTTGCAATCTCTGTGTGTGGCATTCGATGAAATTAATCCCTCCCCAAGAAACCAACATTGTCTGATGGCTTTCTTTCCTGAAATGCATGGCTGTTGTGGCTACAGCCTTTTAGTATCAGCAACAGAGAACAGTGTTTTCTCTGGGGTTTAGGTTTTCCAGTGAGATGTGTCTGCCTGGTGGGAGATTACTACACGGAAATGAGTTGTGTAATCTAAATGGTTTGAGCACTGAGATGAGACAAAGATGATCTTAGTTTTAATCAATAGTCACATACTGACCCCTTTACTATAGATATATAGATGTAGATATCCACAGAGAGAAGAGGAGGGAGGGAAAGAGGAAGGGAGAAAGGGAGAGACAGAGAGAGACAGAGAGACATACAAACAGAGAGACAGAAAGAGAAAGAGAGAGGGAGGGGAAGGAAGGAAGGAGAGGGGAGGGGAGGGGAGGGGAGAGAGAGAGAGAGAGAGAGAGAGAGAGAGAGTGTGTGAGAGAGAGAGAGA
>NC_058135.1:62094708-62126813 GCF_016433145.1 Gracilinanus agilis
CCCCAAACAATTCAAGGTCAAAAATTTGTCAGTGGGACTTAGCATAAAGAGGTTCTCTCTCTAGTAAGCAGACCTTGACTCCAATCTCACTTCTGTTGCTCCCTGCCTCTGGGACCTTCAGAAAATCATTTAACTTCTATGGGCCTCTATTTCTTTATTTATAAAATAGAAGTCACTAGCTCTTTAATCCTATGTCTCTGCTCAAAGAAGTCACGAGAAAAATGCCTTTCTTCCTTCTTTGCAGAGATAGGTAACTATATATGTGTGTGTGTGTGTGTGTGTGTGTGTGTGTGTGTGTGTGTGTGTGTGTGTGTGTGTGTGGAATATAGCATATACTGTCAGCCTGAATTGATATGATGATTAGTTTGCCAAACTGATCTGATTTTTACTCTTTTTTCTTTTTCTTCTTGTTGTTAAATGAGGGCTTGCTGAAGTAAGCCAGTCAGATTCTGAAACCAGTGATATAAAAGCAAAAAAAATTAATTTAAAAAATAAATTTAAGTTCAAAAAAGAATTGTACATTAATCTTTTCATAAGAATTCTAAAAGAAAAAGAATAATTAGCACTTCCAAATCACTTTAAAGTTAATGAAGAACTTAAATATTTTATCATTTTATCCTTACAAAAACCTTGAGGTAGGTGCTATTATTATCTCCTTTTTACAGATAAAGAAACTGAGGCAGGCAGACATTAAGTGACTTGCCCAAGATCACTCAGTCAGTAAATAGCTTGTCTTTCTAAATCTCTATCCATTTGGCCACTTCCTATATAAACTAAAGACACTTCTTTATTGTCAAATTTCATATTTTCATTAAAAATATTTTGAAATTTCTTGGACCTTGGATGAAGATCCATGGACAATGCCCATAGCTTTCTGAAGTTCCTTTTCTTCCCAGATAAGCCTCTACTATAATATTAACTTTGCAAATATTCATAGGCTGTTATGAGGTCTACCCTTAGTCTTCACTCACTTTAACACATTGAGTTTCTTTAATCTCTCCTCACAAATCAATTCTTTAGCTGTGTTTATCACTATCACTGTGCTTCCCTGAACTTTTGCCAGTGCTTCTTGTCCAAGAGTTGCCCAGACAGCAAATAGCGTCCCAGGTGTGGTCTCAGCTACCATGGTCTCTCTGTCCCTGGTAATCCAAGGTCTCTTTGGGGATAGCCCAAACTAGCCCCAACATTCTCACCCATCACTTCTAGTTCTTATCTCATTTTTTGCTCTCAGTCACCTTGACATTTCTCCCTGCCTTTATTGGCTCCTGAAGACTGACTTATGGAGATTTTTTTAATGATTTTCCTGCATTTCACATTCAAAGGCCAAATTAATCATCTCTTTTTTGTCAACCCAGTTCTTCAAGTTGATTTGAAGAATTGTCATGAGAAGAAAAAAAATTCAGGAAGAATAGGAACAGAACACAGCAGTAAGCATTATTATAAACATGTATTTGAATCTTCAAACTTGATTCTCTATTTTCTCATAAATTTAGCCATAAAAAAACAAAATCGAGATTATGATCTGAGTTCAAATATCTAATCTTCCTTCACTCAAGGCACATTGCACTTTCTACTTTTCTTTTTATCATTATTGCTATTTATATGTGGAATTTGGTGATTAGGCCACAAAGGGGTGGGTGTTGGGTAGATATGGGGGTCACAGGGTAGAGAAAGGAAGCAGGAAATACTTTAGTAGGAGTAATTTTAAAGAAAGCAACATTTGCTATTGGTCTTTTGTCTGAGCAAAGAGGTAGGCAAACGTGTATCTTTAATACATTTCTCTCTATTGGTAAAGCAGAAGCTTTGAATTTTTGTTTTCACTTTAAGCAAATACTATCAAATAGAAATCAGAGGACATCACAATGCAATTAATCAATTAAGAATCATTCACTATAGGCTAGGCATAAGGACATCACAATTTGTACTGATAGAATCTGTAAGTTATCAGAATATTCACTAGAGATATCCCAAAAGAAAACCATCCAGGTAATAGAAACAATTATATATGGTGAATGGGTTCCCTGTCCAGTCCTCAAAAGTCAATTTAATACAGGATAACTTAAATGATTGTGCTTCTATTATTATAAAACCTAGCCATCACATGTAATCATTTTTGATACTGTTATTATTCAGAATTTCAGTTTCAGATTCCAGAATTACAGAATCCCAGCACTAGAAAGGGCTTCAGAAATCATTTCATCCAATTTGAGCAAGAATCCCCTTGTAGCATCACCAACAAGAGATCTAGGTTTCACTTAAAAATAGGAAACAAATACCTCCCAAGACATCCCATTCTATTTTTAGATAGCTTGAATTGTAATGAAGTTTTTAATGACATCAAAACCAAAATTATTTATTTTAATTTTTGCATTTTTTCCATTGTTGCATGATTCATGTTTTCTCCCTCCCCTCGTTTCTCCCCGCTCCCAGAGTCGCCAAGCAATTTCACTGGGTTATACACATATATATTATTACTCAAACCCATTTCCATATTATTCATTTTTGTAAAAGAGTAATCCTTTAAACCAAAACTCCAAATCACATACCTATATAAATAAGTGATAAATCACATGTTTTCTTCTGGATTTCTACTCCCACAATTCTTTCTCTAGATGTGGATAGCATTCTTTCTCCTAAGTCCCACTGAATTGTCCTGGATCATTGAACTGCTATCAGTAACAAAGTCAATCACATTTGATAGTCCCACAATGTTACAGTTTCTGTGAACAATGTTCTCCTGGTTCTACTTGTTTCACTGTTCATCAGTTCATGTAGTTCTTTCTAGTTTATATAAATCCATCAATTCATCATTCCTTGTAGCACAATAGTATTCCATCAACATCATATACCATGATTTGTTCAGCCATTCCCCAATCAAGGGGCATCCCTTCATTTTCCATTTTTTTGCTAACACAAAGAGCACAGCTATAAATATTTTTGTACAAACAGGTCCTTGTCCATTTTTTTATCTCTTTAGGATATAAACCTGGTAGTGGTATTGCTGGATCAAAGGGCATGCATTCTTTTAAAGGTCTTTGAGCAGGATTCCAAATTGCCCTCCAGAATGGCAAGACCAAATTTAGATCTCTCTGTCTTTCATTAGTTGTAGACCAAGGGGTCTACGTTCTAGACTCAAACAGAATGTTATCCTCCTTGCACGACAGCTCTTCAAATATGTAAAATCATCTAACATGTCCTTCCTAAATCTTCTAATCTCTAGGCTGATGCCCAGTTCCTTCAATAGATTCTTACATGGCATGAATTCAACATCATGATTGTCTTCAAACTATGAGCTCTCCTAAAAGAGCTCTCCTAGAAATTTCCTCTGCATTCACTATAAGATAGTACCCAGAAATGAATGCAATATCCAGATGTACTTTTAGAAACCATCTCTAACAATACCTTTCCTATAATGGAAGAGGCCTGAATAGAAAATTAAATTAAATTTAATTTATTCTTAATTCATTTAATTCAATACTTCATATCATACAGCCTTGTATCACTTACAAATTTGGTAAGCATTCTACTATTTTCCTTAACTAAATCATTAATTAAAAAAAACTTTAAAATGAGAAATATTTCTTTCATGTGGGGTTAGAAGACAACTCCAAACCCAAAATGCAATAAAAAAGTGAATGTGAGATAGTTTTTAATGATAATCTGTACTAAGATAAACCTATTCATAGATCTATCTCTGTGACCCATCACTAAAGACTTCATTTCAAATTGACAAAGACATAATATTGTACTAGAAATGCTAGCTTTAGCAACTAAAGAAAAAGAAATTGAAGGGTTTAAAGTAGGCAATGAGGAAACTAAACTATCACTCTTTGCAGATGATATGATACACTTAGAAAATCCTAGAAAATCAACTAAAAAAGTAGTTGAAATAATTCATAACTTTAGCAAAGTTGCAGGATATAATAAAACCACATAAATTATCAGCATTTCTATATATTTCCAACAAAGCTCAGCAGCAAGAGTTAGAAAGAGAAACTCCATTTAAAATCTCTCTAGACCAGTGATGGGCAAACTTTTTAAAGAGGGGGCCAAAGGAAAGGAAATGCTCATCTGTCAGTCTGTTTCTAAGGCAACTCTTTGGAAGTTTCATTATATTGTATCCTACTCATTGTATTCATCAGATCAGGAATAATGTCAGGGTGGCAGGCCTTAGTTTGCCCATCACTTGCTCTAGACAATATAAAATACCTGGAAATCTATCTGTCAAGACGACCTAATTTATTTAGACAAACTAATTTACTTAGTCAGTGACACACCTATCAAACCATCAAAAAGCTATTTTATAGAGTTAGAAAAAATAATAACAAAATTCATCTGGAAGAACAAAAGATCAAGAATATCTAGGGAACTAATAAAGCATGTGAAGGATAGAGAGCTAGCAGTACCAGATCTTAAACTGTACTATAAAGCAGTAATTATCAAAACAATCTGGTACTGGCTAATAGAACAGATTAGGAGAAAATAACCTCAGCAATCCAGTGTTTGATACAAAGATTCCAGCTTTGGGGATAAGAACTCATTATTTGTCAAAAACTGCTGGGAAAACTGGAAAACAGTATGGCAAAAATTAGGTTTAGAATAGTATCTCATACCCTATACCAAGATAAAGTCAAAATAAGTATATGTTTTAAACATAGAGTGTTGTTATTAGTAAATTTGGGAAACATAGAATAGTTTACCTATCAGATCTATGGAGAAGAGAAGAACTTATGACCAGATAAAAGACAGAAAACATTATACTATGTAAAATGAATAATTTTGATTATATTAAATTAATAAGAGTTTCTATAAGCAAAACCAAAGCAACAAAGATTAGAAGGGAAGCAACAAACTAGGGGGAAAATTTTATAACAAATTTCTCTGATAAAGATCTCATTTCTCAAAAATGTAAAAAACTAAGTCAAAGGATATAGACAGATAAATTTTCAGATGAAGAAATCAAAGCTACCAATAATCATATTTAAAATGTTCTAAATCTCTCTTGATTAGAGAAATGAAAATTAAAACAACTCTGAGTACCACCTCACACCTATCAGATTGGCCAATATGACAGTAAAGGAAAATGATAAATGTTGGGGGGGAATGTAGCAAAATTGGGACACTAATGCATTGCTGGTGGAGTTGTGAACTGATCCAACCATTCTGGAGGGCAATTTGGAATTATGCCTAAAGGGCCTTAGAAGAATGTGTACTCTTTGATCTAGGAATACCACTACCAAGTCTGTATCTCAAAGAGACTTAAAAATGGGAAAGGACATGTTTGTACAAAAATATTTATAGCTGCTCTCTTTGTAGTGGCAAAGAATTGTAAACTAGAGGGATGCCTCTTAATGGGAGAATGACTGAACAAATTGTGATATATGATGGTGATTGAATACTATTGTACTGGAAGGAATGACGAACAGGATGATTTTGGCAAGAGCTGGATAGACCTTCATGAACTGATTCCAACTGAAGTAAACAGAACCAGGAGAACATTATACACAGTAACTGAAATATTGTAGGATGATCATATAACCTCTCTCAGGCTCAATTTTAATCTATAAAATGGAGATAATAATAGCACCCTCCCAGGAAGTTGTAATGATAAAATTATATAATAACAAAAATAATAGTTAACAATTACATAGCGATTTAAGGAGCAACTAGCAGATCCAGTAGATATATAGTATATAGGGCTTCAAATCAGAAAGACTCATCTCCATGTGTTCAAATCTGGCCTCAGACACTGACTAGCTGTGGGACCCTGAGCAAGTCACTTCTCACTGTTCTCCTGAGTTTCATCATCTATAAAATTATCTGGAAAAGGAAATGGTGCAAGGATCCAAGACAACTCCAAGAGACTCGTGTTAAAAAAAGCTATCCAACCCATATAGAAGGAACTGGTAGAGTGTGAATGCAAACTGAAACATTCCATTCTTCAATTTATTTCCTTCATGAGTTATTTCCTCATATAAGTGGCATATCTCTTCTTTCACAACATGAGGAATATAGAAATATGTATTGCATGGTAGCACATGTGTAACCTATATTACCTACCATCTCAGGGAAGGAGAAGAATATGAGGGGAGAGAACATAAGAGGTCATAAAATGATTATTAAAAATTGCATATACCTCTAATCTCTAAAAGAAAAATAGAATTTAAAAATTTTTTAAGGGAAATGGCAAATCACTCCAGTATTTTTGCCAAGAAAACCATGAAGAGTTGAAAAATATAAAGAAAGTATAAATAAATATATGATATAAAAAAAAGATTCTAAACCTTAAATGATAGTAAAAATGACTAGATTTTATATAGTATCTATATTAGAGATATGTATAATCTAATTGTACAGATTAAGTAGACTGATATGTAAATGCTAGATATTACTACTACTATTATTATAAGAAGAAAGTATTTCATCTCTCCCCAATTCTATTCCCAAAGTAAACACAAACTCTTGAAGGTGGGATTTTAAGGGCTTTCATTGTTAGCAAGAGCAGATAAATAGAAAAATGGTAAAAAATAACAAGGAGGAAGTTACAAAACTTGTCTCAAAAACTTACTCATTTTACCCTGAATCCAGCATGTGGAACTCCCCAGGAAAAAAATTCCCTCTGTACCAATACAGATCTGTGCCTGCCCTCTGACTTAGAGAGTCTTAGAGAGTTGCCCTGGGCTACTGTGAACTTTCCCTGCTCAGGGTGACTGAGCCAATATGTGTCAAAGGAGGATCTGAACCTGGGTTTTCCTGACTCTGAGGGTTAGTTCTCTATCCATCATGCCACACTGCCCTGGAGCCACTGGAAGCTGTAAAAAAAAAAAAAGTGTTAAGCCCATGTTTCCTGGTTCCTCCTCCCTTCATAATCACATCTTCATGTATTTCATTTGAAAGCCCTGGCCAAGATTGCATGCTCTCCACATTTCTGTCAACTCTGATCTGGTGCTTCTGGGTGTCCCTATTCTTGGTAAGGAAAACTTTCTCATAATAATAACCTTGCCTTCCCCTTTATTCCCCCTTTTTTCAGCATTAACAGTAGAGGAAAACACAAAAACCACCCAAATTAGAAAAGCAATCTGAGATTCATTTACATGTGACATTCCACCTCCCCTCCAACCCCATCCTCCTTAAAGAACATGAGTTCAAAGTCCAATTCTGCTATCTCTTACCTTTACAAATTCCTTCACCTCTGGGGCCTTAGTTTTTTCCTATGTAAAAGAAGGTTGGACTAAATGGCCTCTGGAGTTCCTTCTATTTCTATATCTATGATTCCATGAAATCTCAACAGCAACAATGAAGAGGATGAAGGAGTGAGGTCACATCCCTAAGGTCTGGGGTGCTGTACTGTTGTATGTCCATTTTTGGAGTATACAAACTTGTGTTCTCATTGGTAGGATCTATAGGCTCATAGACAGAGATCTGGGAGAGACCCCAAAGTCTCTTTAGTCCCAGTCTCCTAATTTTACATAAGGAAATTAGGATACAGGAAAATAAAATGATTCCAGTTAACTCACTCTCTTCCAGTTCAACTCCCCAAGTCTCCAATCGTTTTTCTCTAGCATGATCCAATAGCTTCCTTCCATACCATCTCTTCCTCTGATTTGCCATTTACTTTCAGGAGTAAATTTTAATTATGTAAATTCCATTTTAAGGAAGTTCCCAAGCCTGCCGTGTTCACTCTTCTCCCAGTGCCATTCATGGATCTCTGGACTTTTTCTTCACCATGATCTAATGTGGGTAACCTCTCCCCACACTCGGGTTTTCAGTTTCTTTTATGTATTTTTTCACCTGTTTTCAGTTCTGAGTGACTCTTCTTGACCCGATTTGAGGTTTTCTTGGCAAAGATACTGGAGTGGTTTATCTTTCTCCATTACAATGAAAACTGTCTGAGGGCAGGCACTTTATTTTTTATAACTTTATTTATAAACTTTATTTTTGCTCCTATTTTTATTTCCAATGTTTAGAATAGAGAGTAACCACT
The DNA here is from genome assembly GCF_016433145.1 of Gracilinanus agilis. NCBI lineage: Eukaryota > Metazoa > Chordata > Mammalia > Didelphimorphia > Didelphidae > Gracilinanus > Gracilinanus agilis. Next base: position 62,102,693 of record NC_058135.1, read on the forward strand.
TAATTAGACATCATATCAAAGGCATGATTTGAATCTAGGTCCTCTGACTCCAGAGTCAGTAATCTTTTCACTATAACATGATGGTTCTTTTCCTTTTACTCTACCATTTAGATAAGCACTTGTTTTGTAAATTAAATTATTAAAGAATTTCCTGGGCCACTGAGACATTCATCAGCTTGCCCAAGGTCACACAGCTAGGTTTTTATCCAAAATAGAAGATGAACCCAAATTTTCCTAACTCAGCCTGATTTCCTATCAACTAGGAGGAGTGAATCATAGTGGTTGTTCATTAGCAAGAAAAGAATAATTCCATGCACAAGTAAATCTAACATCATTGCATTACCCAATTATAGGGAAAAGAGGGAATAAGAGGAAATTGAGGAAAACAACTTCAGACATATGTTAATATTATGGTTTATTGCTGTTCACTCATTTCAGTCACATCCAACTAATTGTGATCCCCATTTGGGAGTTTTCTTGGCAAAGATATCAAAGTAGTTTGCCATTTCCTTCTCCAGCTCGTTTTACACATGAGAAAACTGAGGCCAACAGCATGAAACGACTCAACCAGGCTCACATATCTAATACATGTCTGAGGCTAGACTTGAACTCAGGAAGAGTTATGTCATGATATAATGTTATGGTATAATGTAGTATATGTCCCAAATAGATTCCCACAAGGCCTGAAACTCTGGAAGACCTCCTCAGAAGAGTAACTTTCTCACCTAAGATCTAGGAAAACAATTGGAGATTTGTCTCCATATGGAGGGAGAAGTATTAGATAAGACCTCCTAGAAGGGATTATGCCTTTGTTTACCAAAGGAGAAAACTGGTGTGGCGAATTTAAATGAATTGCCAAAGGTGACTCATGAATCCAGAGCAGACCTTGGGTTGGTAGAAACAGACACTGTGTCCAAAGTGCTATTCAATCTGCAGATTTAGCCCCTTATTAAATGAGGATGTTTAGCAGAGGTCAAAGCTTTCACACCTAGAACTATGGGATTTTTTTTTGTTTTTCTATTTAGCCTGAGTCAAACTGTTCCTCCTTTACTACTTTTCCTACAATCTGCTGATCTTTTTGGCCATGTTCTCTCATTATAAACTACCTCTTGCAAGCACTTGGCATCAATTGATTACCCCCCTTCTGTCACTCTGCCAAGTAGTAAAGGAGGAACAGGAAAAAAAATGTAAGGTACATTCTACTACTACCAATTGACAGAAGGAGCTATGAATTTGCTGTCCAGGTGGTGTGGTGGCTAGAGTTCTGGGGTCAAGAAAGACCCAAGTTCAAATCCAACCTCAGACTAGCTAGACAACTAAATCTGAGCAAGTCACTTAACTTCTGTCTTCCTTAGGTTCTTCAATTGTAAAATGAAGATAATAGCATCTATCTCTCGGGGTTGTTGAGAATATCAAGTGGGATATTTTTAAAATACTGAACAGTGCATAGTACATAACAGGGGCTTACTAAATGTTCCCTTCCTTTAGCAAGACAGCTATAAAATCTAACAGCGATTTATAAAGCATTTATTATGGGAAATGCATTGTGCTAGGCACAGGCAATACAAAGACAAAAAAAAAAGTTCCTGCCCTCGAGGAGCTTACATTCCACTGATTGTGTGTGAGAGTGGGTCAGTATATATGTATAAATAGATAAGAATATTGGTGAAGATTTGAAGAGGAAAAAGTGAGCATTAACAAGTGAGGGAATAGGATCAGGAAAGGCATCCAAAGAAGATATATTATGGGCTCAGCCTTGAAGAAATCTGAGGATTCTAAGAAATAGAGGCAAGGAAGGAGTAAATTCTGGGCTTAGGGAATAGCTTGCATAATAGTATGAAGTTGGGAGATGAATTAAAAAGGTTTAATTGGCTTTAATAAAGAATAAGACAGTGAGCCTGAAAAGGTGACACTTTATTCAAAGCCCCTGATCACCGTTTAAGTGATGTGGAACATCTTCATTGTCTTCCTCTTGAGCACTTATCAAAAACTCATGGCATCTCTCTTTTTAAAAAAATAATGTTTCCAGTGCCAATCATAGAATGATAGCTAGCAGAGACTTCAGCATCTTTCATTTTCCAAAAGAGGAAGATGGATGCCAAATAGGTTAAGTGATTTACCTAACATCACATAAGTAGGAATTATTCAATTATAAGATCTTAGAACCAGAAAGGATCTTAGGGATCATTAAAGCCTCTTGGTTTATAGTTGAGGAAACCAAGATCCAATGTCATAATGTGGCATACCCAAAGTCACAAAGACAGTAAGCATCAGAGACAGGATTTGAATTTCAGGTCTTCTAACTCTAATATCAGTGTTTATTTCACAGTACAAAATTTCTTCTCTTCTCAAATTGTTTCTTAAGAGAACACACACTAAAAAGAGGAAATAGCAATTGGGTAGTGCAATGGATAGAGGGTTGAGCTTGGCAAGAGGGAGGACTGAGTTTGAATCCTGCCACAGGCACTTATTAGCTGTGTGATCCAAGGCAAGGCAACTAACTTGTCTGTCTCAGTTTCCTGCTGTGGAAAACTGGGGAATAGCAGCACCTGCCAAACAAGATTATTGAGAGGCTCAAATGAGAGAACAAGTAAAATGCTTTGAAAACCTTGAAAGTAACCTGCAAATACTAGCCATTTTCATGCATGCCAAAGGTTTCAAAATAAAATTTGCCTGAAAGATCCAGTACCATGGAGAACAGAACCAAGTTCAAATCAGTCTTCAGATAAGATGCTAGCTATGTTTTGTGATCCTGGACAAGTCTGTCTGCCTCAGTTTCCTCTCCTATAAAATGGGGATGATAATATCACCTACCTCCTGAAGTTGTTGTGTAGATTAAATAAGATAGCACTTGTAACATGCTTATCAGAGCGCCCAGCATATAGTAGGTGCTAGATGAACATTAGCTACTATGATTATTAACATTATTATCATTTAGAAAGCTTATGGTCCTCATGGAATGGCCTTTCATAGAGTTGAATTTCAAGATTCCTTCCCACCAAAGTATCTATAATTTTAAGATTCACCACAGGCACTCTTCTCAGGAGTTAATTATTTAATAAAAGATGGGGACCCTCTGTCACAGTCTGACCATAATTCCCCAGGGTACAGCCTGAGACACTATTTCAAAATATTAACTATTTGCTTATGGAGCCTTGGAAAGGACCTATATTAGTCCCTGCAATCAGATGGAGTTTCACCAAAGCCAGTGTTAGAGGGAATCAATAACGATTCAATAAAAGAAGATAATCCTTCCTCACAGACTGACCTGAACCCCTCCAGAGGTGGCTGCATGGGCAAAGCAGGACCCTGGAGCAGCTCAGGTCTCCAAGTTTGATGCACATCAGAAGGGTTTGCAGGATCATTGAGCCAGCACCGAGCCCGACTTCAGAAGTGAGTGTGCAGAGATGGATCAGGAAGCGGGCATCAAGCTGGACCAGAAAGCCTGGCTTTCTGCCTCTTTGTCACCCTGGTGAGTCACCCGATCTCAGAAGCCCGGAACAAGTGTCCACAGCTAGTCCAGAGGACGAGGCATGAAGGCCAGAACAGCAATTCCAGGCTGCACCTGGTCCCTGCAAGAAGGGGCTTAGGTCAGGAATCTAGGTCAAGGACCAGGCAGATACTGACCTCCCTCATAGAAGCAACATACTAACTCCATAACTCTTCTGCTCGTCTGGGCTCGAGACAGGGAAAGTTAACCAGATCCTGTTAAAACAGTTCCAGATAGTATTTCTTTTTATTTCAACAATGTCATCAGCCGGGAACAGCATGGTGCTAGGAAAAGAACATTGGATCTGGGAAGTTACAGTGGAAAAAACCCCATGTCCAGAGTCAAAGAACATGGGTTCAAATCCAACCTCTGATGCTTACTACCTTTGTGTCTTTGGGAGAGTTCACCAGACCTGTTTACTCATCGGTAAAAGTAGAGAGTTGGATTATATGGGCAATGAGCTCCCTGCTAGACCTCAATCTGTGAGTTTTTGCTTACCAGACCACTGGACCATAGATTTTGGGCTGGAAGGGCCCTTAAAGGTCATCTAGTCCAACTCCATCATTTTACAGAGGAGAAACAAAGACCCAGAAAAGCCTACTTTCCCAAGATCACACAAGTCAGAAAAAAGCACTATTCAAAACCCAGGTCTTGTGACTCCAGTTTCATCATTCTTTCCACAGCATCTCTGATTCCTAAAACTGATATAGCCTTTGCCCACTGTGAGCATTTTCTAAATAGATATGGTTGAAAAGGGATCTCTTGTCCCTAAAAATCATTGAGGACTATTTCAAACATTTACGGTAGGGTCAAATTTAGCACAATCTTGCCAACTTGTCAGGTGACTACAATCACTTCTTTTAAGGTAAGCGTTATAACAAATGGCAATTATTTTTCAAGGCACTATAAAAAACTACTAGAGCTTTCTATTCTAAACACAACAATAGCTTATTTAAGAGCTTCATAGACATAGCATAGGCAATAACTCCAATTTTTTTGTTGTTCTTGTTGAGTCATTTTTCAGTTCTGACTTTTAATGACCCCAGTTCTCTTAGCAGATACTGATTTGCCATTTACTTTTCCAGCTCATTTTATAGATGAGGAAACTGTGGCAAACAGGGTTAAATGACTTGCCCAGAGTAACATGGCTAGTCAGTTTATTAAGTCAGATTTGAATTCAAGGAGATGAGTCTGACTTCAGGTCTGGCACTCTCTCCACTTCATCACCCAGCCATCCAACCCCAATTTAGTCAAACCTAAAGAGGTGGGGACAGCTAGCTGGATAGCTCACTGGACTGAGAGCCAGATGGGAGGTCCTAGGTTCAAATCTGGCCTGAGACACTTCCCAGCTGTGTGACCCTGGGCAAGTCACTTAACCCCCATTGCCTAGCCCTTACCACTCTTCTGCCTTGGAACAATATACAATATTGATTCCAAGATGGAAGGAAAGGGTAAAAAAATCACTAAATAGAGGTATCACTAAGAAGGCTAAACCAAGGAAACTGATGAGGCTGACTCTTCTTAAATATTAACCCAATCAAGGAGCATTTAAGTGTTTATTATATTTTGTTATATATCCATATATCATTTATATATATTTATTATATGAAAATACAAACAGGCCTTGTGCTAATTCAATATAATATTTTTCTCATAATCTTATGTAATTTATGCTTTTAAAAACATTATTCTGAGAGGGGAGTTCATAGGCTTCACCAATTTACTAAGGGAATCCACGATACAAAAAAGGTAAAGAATTATAAGGTCCCTACCCCATTCCCAAATTGCACATTGGTGAAGCTCCCAGAAATAATGGCTTAGGTATGGAGCATTCAAAAGAAAAAGGACCTGGACCTCAGTTCAAGAAAGGGCAATTGTTCATTCTTCCCAATGAAGCTATTCTAAGGGGTGCAGGGAGAAGAGAAAGAGCAGGGGAGGCAGTAATAAATAAATGATTCTCCTCTGGGTTATTCTTCAGGCCATAGAACTCTCATTCATCTTGCTGCTGCCATGCAACAGATGGAGTAGCCTCTGGCACGCCTGATGGTGAGTATCCATCTATCAGCCAATATTCCTCCTCACTGCTCTGGCATGTGAATATTATGTTTCACATAGAAATGAGAAAAATGTCTTTATCCTCATTTCTATGTGAAATTCAATATATTCTCCAGATAAGTCAGACCCTCATCTTAATCACAAATCGATTATGTTCATCCTTAACCTAGAAAGTACTCAAAATGTCCTTTCCTCATTTTGAAATCCAATCTGATATTCACAGTAATTATGCTGCTTTTCATATGAATCATTGTCTCATACTGTAGTCATCAGCACTATAGCCGATTCATTTTCTGCTTTGCAGTGTTCAAAATGGCCATTTCAATGGTGGTGGGATATTTTTTGAGGGTTTTTTTTTGGGGGGGGAGTTATTGAAGTAAAGCCCTTTATTCACTAGGCTTGCCTTTCTTTATCCCATCTGTTGGTTTTTTTTTTCTCAGATTTTACACCAGAGTTCTCTGATATCTGTAGCAGTTAGAAGAAAGAACTGTAAAGCTATGGAGATGCCAGATGCCAATTTCTCTAGATTTTTCCTATTCCCACCAAATTCTAGTTCCAATCTCCATTGGCTCCATACCCCACTTCTCCCTTCCAGAAACACAGCACTTTTTACATCCTGTCCTGGGCTAATTTTAAAAGTCGAAGTTCTTATATTCCAGGTCACCACCCACGAACCACAAGCAAAGATGAGTCCTTGCCTTGGAATTTTGGAGACGTATGAAATAAACTCTGCCGCAGCAGAGCCCTCCCCAAGCCCCCTCCAAGAGATCACGTTTAAAAGCAGATGTCTAAGACTCAGGCACCTAGAATATCAGATTATTCCACATGCATTATGAAATAGGTGTCATGGAAGCATCTCCGCTTGGCTCAGACCCTCTGGAATGTAAGGCACGGTCTTATGACCATGCCCCATTGCCCTTTACACATTAAATGCTCAACTGTCAGAATGAGTGGAAACAGGTGTACCCGGCCCAAGGACGGACATCTCAAATGGCCTCTTTGCTGAAGCCTGGTCAGAATTAAAGAAGCCTGGGAAAAGTGAGAGCATTTTTGGACATCATGGATTATTAGTAGTAGACATTGTGATTATTAAAGTCACTTCTGGGGAAAATGCTTGTGCCATGCTCAATAAGCAATGGGGGCTACCATTCCAACAAATGAAATCAACTCAACTTTAGAGATCTCTTTTAAATCATAATTCATCAAGGGGCAGATTTTTTTCTGCAGCAACAACAAAAAATTGATTCAAGCTTATGTTTTGTTTCTTTTTTTTTTTTTTTGCACAGCAATGGAAAAGGGTTTTTAAGCTTAGAAAGTATACAGAATCATATTCCTACTTCATGTTAGTAAATGGATTAGCTAGGAAAAGATTTTATCTTTTTTTTCAATCTCTGATGTGCAACACAAAGAAAAAGGTCTCTGAATTGATAAACTTAGAAATAGGGCACAGACTCTAACTATGATTGCTTTTACAAGTCCTATTTTCAATTTGTTTTCATGCTTTTTAGGAAATTCACAGAATTTGTTTTTTCCTATATATATATTTTTTTCTTTTTAACTAGTATTTTTAAAGCAGCAGCATTTTACAATCTTCTCCAGAACTTGCTGATTCTCTAGGGAAACAGGCTGTCTGGAAAGAAGAAGACATTATAAAAATGCAATATTCTATCTTGAGGGCCAAGAGTTTTCCTTGCCAGTTTCAGTCATTTGCCCAAACGATGGCTATACTGGTTGCATACTGCCCTACATTTTTAAAAACCCACAATGCAACTATTTATCTGGTTTTATAGGCTATTCAAAGACTGCTCTCAGGAGTAAATTTGCTGAATTCTTAAAATGGTTGTTTTCTACCAAGAGTTAATAGACCCGTTTGAGTTCATTTGTGTGGAGCATTTCTGACACCCAGTGGTCAGATGTTGAAATTAGACGTTTTTTGCCCCACCAAGTAGAGCTTGGAAAAGACCCACTTGAGTCATATAGGGTGGGGAGAGCTAAATTAATTTCAAATTGAATCAATGTAGAGAAGAATGAAATCACAAATCCATTGGGGGTATTTTAGAATATGGAGGAGCTTAAAATTACAACCGAATGTATAATCCTGTGTATATGCAGGTTTCATGTAAGCTACTCTTGTTGTTCTGTTTTCTTGCAATGCATAAAAATTAGGTTATACCACATTTGTAGCTCATTTTTAATATACTAATACATCGAATGGCATCCTTAATATGCCTTGAGTAAAACAATAGAAAAGTCTCTATGAAATTATTTTGCCACTGAACACCAGTATTATTTAATCAAGTAGTCTTAAGAGATCCTAGAGGAAAATGTTGAGACAGTCTGACTTACTCCCGTAGTCCCATGGGGACAAAACTGAAATAGAAAAGTGGCTAGTATATAAGTCAAGGCTGCCCACCACCACCCCAAAAAGAAAAAAAATCAACTCAAGTCTTTATTTTCTATCAGTTTAGCAGACCTGCTTGGAAATTAAATAGATTAAATAGATCCTCTTCCAAGAATCATCTGTTACTCATTAAGCCATAGAAACAGAGCAAAAAAAGTAAGATGCCTTATGTTAAAAGAAACTACAGAATTAAGTTCAGGACCACCAGAGATCTAAGAATATTTTTGTAAGTGAAGTTCAAGTCTTTCCTAGTAACTCTAATGATGTTTTGTGTTTTCTGTGTGTATGTTCCTGTCTGTTTTTCTCTGTCTTTATTTTTGTCAGTTTGTAAAATTGATTTTTAAAAGGCAGTGTGGTATAGAGGAAAAATCATGAGATGTGGAATCAAATGGACTTGAATTCAAATCCTAACTCTGAGACTTTGAGCAAGTCATCAAAATAGGTGATCTATACAGTCCCTTCCAGCTTCCTTACAAAATATTGAATGATCAAAAAAATGAATCCCAGAAAGTGAAAAATTAGAAATTCATCAAGAGTTTGCTCTGCATGTATAGTTTTTAATATTCAATAAACATTTATTAAGTGCTCGGTACCATGCTAAGCAAAATATTCTTAAATCTCATGATCTATGTCCTGATATCTCTAGAGTTCAAAGTTATAAAGCATATTATAAAAGGCTTCAAAAGGAGAGCTATTAAATAACTTTAATAGAATCATATATTTAAAACCAGGAGGACCTGAGAGGCCATCTAGTCCAACTGCTTCCTTTTATAGATGAATAAAGTGAGATTTCAAGAAAAGCAGTTTTTTGCCCAGAATCTTTCATTATTAAATCTTCATTTATAAGGGTAATGTCACAGAGGTTTGTCTATGGAAATTTTCTGCAAAAAAGGAAGGAAAGTAGTTGACAAAATTAGGGGGGAAATTCATCAAAATCATACAAGTAATGTCCTATAAAGTTGAACCTAAATGATACAATCACAGAATCTAAAATCTGGAAGGGCATCAGAAATCATTCTTGTATAATGCATACTATATTTCCAACAAGTGATCAAGCAATCTCTATTTGAAAGCCCTCCAATACAGGGGAAGTCACTATCTCTTAAAGCAACCCAACTGGCTTTTGGATGTCTCGGATTGTTGAAACATTTTCCTTATATAGTATGTGGTCCAGAACTGTTAACTCTGAGTTTACAGAGTTAGAGACAGGGACTGGAACTGTGGTTTGATTGGTAGAGGGAATTCCCAAATGAGAAAATTTCTATCAATGCAAGTGAGCACCTTCACTGCCATTTATAGATTTAGAAAGATCCAAGTACATTGAGAGGTTATTAAATGACTTGCCTAGGATCACAGCTAGTATGTGTCCAAAATGAAATTTAAATCCTAGTCTTCCTTGATCCACTGTCCCACATTGCTTCTAATCTCTCCCCCCTTTCTCAAGGGTTTTCTCTGAGAACATCAGAATTTGATGTTCTAGATCTCTACAGAAAAGAATTCTCAGCTTACTTTCATGAGAAAGAGAAGAAGAAAAGGAGAACTATTACTTCTATAGTACTCTAAAGTTTACAAAGTGCTTTATAAATATTACCTCATTTGATCGTCACCACAATCTTATGGGGAAGGTACTATTATTATTCCCATTTTAGGGATGAGAGAAATGAGTAGATTAGATGAGATTAACTGACTTATTCAGGGTTCACCAAGTTAGGAAGTGATTGAGGCAGAATTTGAACAAAGGTATTCCTTATTATGATCAGACAGCAAAAGGCAAAGAATTTGTGTTACAACCTATAAACAGCCAAATCAACTTTCCTTCCCTTTTCTTGGAACCTCAACATCCCCAAAGACCTATACAGTCCTTCAAACATAATACTACCCTTAGGTTTGATGATCTATACAAAGTGAAAGTCCTCAAAGGTTGCTAAAAAGTCAAGTAATTGTCTGAATTTGCTGAATTGATCTTCCACCTGGTAGACTTCCTAAGTTACAGGTCTCCCTGGGGTTGAGTCCTACCGCATCCCAAAGGAGGAAACCCGTGAGATATCTTGACAGTAGATATATACCAGACCAGCACAGTCAACATAACTCACAGTATTATAGTGAAGGGGGAGAAGTGAGAATAGTTTTACTCCTCCAAATCTTGATTCTGTCCTTAGATTCTCGGAGCCATCTTCTTCTTGGTTCAGAAACTCCCAAACTTGATCCAAGATGGTTAGTCTAGCAACAACTCTACCACTCCCTAAATCCATCAATTGCTCTATCCTTGCAGCTCAGCAAGCATTAGTTTTCCATCCTGTAGTTCACAGCTCAGACCACAAACTCTTCTCGGTTCTGCCTTTATTTCCCTCCATCCATTGTCATCTCTGGGTCTCGAGGTACCTCTCAGAGTGTCAGCATGCTTCCAATGTAAGGCACCTTGAATTCAACACAGTATGAGAGATAGCAGAACACTTTCAGCTCTTTTGGTGCTACTGATCACAAAACAAAAAACAAACAAAAAGTGTAAGGACTAACAATCTCTATACAGCAGTTGCCAAAACCTCACTCAAACCTTAATCTGCTTCTCTGTAACTTTCATTCCGTTCTCCTTATTCTTTGCATAAGGACCAAGCAGAATATAGCTGATCCCTCTTCCATGTAAGAGTCCTTCAAATGAAGATAATTATTCCTCTCAGTCACATCTTTTATCCAGGCAAAATATACCCAGTTCCTTCAAATGATCAAATATGATAGAAGTTCAAAACATTTATTATTTTATTAATCCTTTTCTGAGCACACTCAAGTGTACCTATGTCTTTCCTAAAATGTGGTTCCCACAACTGAGCACAGTCCCCTATATGTACCCTGCCCAAGGCAGAGGATAACCGATTTATTCCTTATTTGTTTCTGACACCAAATTAGCCTTGAATAACAAATTTCCCAGCACTTTGTTTACCAATACTGGGCTTGCATCTCATTAAAGACCCCACATCTTTTTTATCCAAAGTGTCACCTAGCCAAGGCCCCATTTCTGTATTTATGAAATTGGTTTTCTAGCTTGATCCTTTAGGCAGCTGGGTAATGAGCACTGTCTGGAGTCAGGAAGACCAGAGTTCAAATGAAGTTTCAGACAATTATGGCCCTCAGCAAATCACTGAACCTCTTTCTTGTTCAGTTTCCTCACTGTAAAATGGGGATAATAACAGAATCTATCCCAACGTTGTTGCAAGAATCAAATATGACAATGTATTCTTCAAGTGTTTAAATAATAGATGGCACATAGTAGGGACTACATAAATGCTTATCTCTGTCCCATCTTATTTTCTTAGTTTAAATTCATCATTCTAACATGCCCAGATCATTTCAGATTTAGACTATTATCCTTCTCACCTTAGTGTCACCTACAAATTTGATCAACATGCCAAATTTAGCTTGCACCAAGCTGTGAATGAATGCACAATTTAGCACAAAACTCTTAGACTTGAGACTGAACTCTTACCTATTCTGAGAAAGTAATACTATTGCGTCTGTATAATTCTGAGCTGAGGAATGTTTTGGGACGTTGCCTGCTTGGTTATTCTTGACAGCACCATCTTTTTCCTTTAATACTACATTATTTTAGAACTCTTTGAAAGGAAGATGTGATCTTTTCTTCTGCCCTTGGCTTGATAGGATCAGAGTTTCCCTAACATAACTTCTTTCCTTCTACCCACAACATAGAAAGGTTTTACCTAAAAGACGCCTCTGAGGACCTGATTGACCCTGGCTTCCTTTATGCAGCTTTATGATCATCTAAGAGTATAAAAAGTCTCAGAATCTAGGCCTCTTAGAGTTGGTACAATTCTGAAGTCCACAATTACCAGGTCTTTTACCATATTTCTTGTTTTCCTGGCCAGACTTATATGGAGATTGGGGTAGGAGTGGCACAGCAGTATCATTATTGTTTATCCTTGCCATATTGGTACAGATTAAATCACCTTTTGTTAACTATTCACTGACCCACAGATACCTCATTTTGAACCAACATCGAACCTGAACTGAGAGAGGATTAGTATCAGAGCTGCCTCAGAAACCCACTCAACTCTGGCCAAAACATTTGGTCTCCAAAAGGGGTTTGTTTGGAGAGAAACAATGATTCATGTACCCAGATTGAGGAAGCAATTTTCTCTTGTTAATAGGTTTGGACCTCCTAATTCTCAAACTTATCTTTCTTTTATATGAAGGAGGAATGCACAGATAGCCAGAGAAACTGGCCAGAGTTTGCTCTTGGGAACTCCAAATCTTAGAGGGAGATGAAAAGCAAAGATTCTGGCAAGAAGGAAATCAAGTAGAAAAAGACAGATGTAGAAAAGATGAACATAGGACTTCTGTCTTCCCTTTTATCTATTAGGCAGAGCAGCCAACTAAAAGTTTTCTCTTTCTTTAGGGGAAACTACATGTCCTCCTTCCAAGGTCTAGTAATGGCATAGGGTTCTAATCCAATTCCATTCCAGTGGCAAGTATGGTCTGTGCCTAAGTCTTTTTGTGGTTATTATTTAAATTATATCCTAATTTTATGTGTCATTAGCATGTATTTAACTTATGTAGTAAGCTAAAAATTTCCACAAGTCATTGTGCTAGCAGGCCCTCGTTAAGTACTTTTCTTCATCTCTTCTATGCAAATTCTTTTCCAGTGGGGTTAAGCATAACACATCATTGCAAGCCACAATTTGAAGATTCCCCTCAACCTACCTTTCTAGCCTTATTATGCATTACTTCCCCTTCATGTACTTTGCAGTTCAGCCAAAATTCTCTTTGTACTATTTCTCATATACATGTCATAAACATCATCTTTGTACTGGCTGCTCCTCATAATTTGCAAAGAACTTACCTCAACGTAACCCTTCAAGGTAGTTGGTAAAAATATTATCATCAGGGCAGATAACTGGCTCAGTGGATAGAGTACCAGACCTGGAGTTAGGAGGAGCAAGGTTCAAATCTGGCCTCAGAAACTTCCTAGCTGTGTGACCCTGGGCAAGTCACTTAACCCTCATTGCCCTAAACCTTGTTTCTCTTTTGTCTTAAAACTGGTATTAAGACAGAAGGGAAGGACAAAGGGTTTTTATATATTATATATAAATACATTATTTGTATGTATATGTATATTATCACATATATTAGTACATATCATGTCATTATCATATTTGTGTTTTCATATATTCTAAGGATGAGGAAACAGAGATCCAAAGAGGCCTATTAGGTAGGGATTGATCATAACCTCTACCTAGTGAGTGAAAGTCAAGGCAAAAGCTTCCAATCTCAAGTCCTATAACATTTCTGCTCTAAAACATTTTCAACTATCCTCATTTTTCAAAAAAATGGCTTGCTTCCTAAAGGTCAATATTGAATAAACTTGGTGAGTGCAGGATGCATCGTTTCCATCTGCTTGTGGTTGGTTTCTATTGTCACTGAAGCCTGATGATATGGATTTGCTATAAAAATGGACAACAGTATATTTTTTTAAAAGATTAGTTTACATGTATTCTTTGTGAGTGATTTCCTGAAATACAACAGAATATGAAAAATGCTGGGTTGCTTTGGGGCTATTCTGAAAGTAACTTCACCCCTTGGACCTTGGCCCCTCACCACCACACTGGGAATTCCTTGGAGCTTTAGTAGATTCCTCACTCCCCAAAGGAGAAGTAAAGTGTGCCAAACGTCAGCAGTCGGTGCATTTCTTATACATTAAGAAGTCAATAACTCACTTCTGCAAGGATTAGATCATTGATTCCACCATGATCTTAACAGAAGTGTTTAATAGCAACTCCCTTCCCACTAAACCTCTGAGTGTAGTATATGCTTAGGACAGATCCTCCCAAGAGAGCCCCGGGGAGAGCCAAGCTAAGTAACAGATAAATCAGCACATGTTGGTCAGTAGACCAGATATGCAACAACTGAGAAATTTACCATATCATAAATGGAAAATTTCAGTCCAAGTACCATCCATCTAGTTACACTAAACTTGATAAGGCTATCACAGAGAAAGTATGGTGAGCAAATGCTTTGTTTGAAAGATATTCTTGATAGGACATATTATTCTTTAATTAACGGTCAGAAGATATGAATGGCCAGTTTTGGGATGAAGAAATCAAATCATACAATTATATGAAAAAAATGCTCTAAATCAGGATTGATTGAAGAAATACAAATCAAAACAACCAAAATATAATCTCACACCTATCACCACTGGCAAAAATTATAAAAACAAAATGACAAATGTTGGAGGGGATGTAGAAAAATGGGGACACTAATACACAGTCAGAAATCAAAGAGATGTGTAGCCATTTCCCAATTGATGGACAAGTGCGTGTGATTGTGATGGAATACTACTGCACCATAGGAAATGATGAACAAGTTGATTTGGGGGAAAAAAAAACATGGAAAGACCTACATGAAATTATGAAGAATGAAATGAGCAGAACCAAGAGAACATAATATACAGCAACAGAAATATTATTTGAAGAATAACTGGTACATGTCCAACTCCCAAGAAAGAATTGATAACTAGCTAAAAGACAGAAGGGAGGATCACTGGAATAGGCTTGGGGCAAATACTCTCAGCAAGATAGTATACGATAAACCCAAAGAGCCTGGCTTTTGGGACAAGAGCCCACTGTTTGACAAAAACTGCTGGGAAAATTGGAAAACAGTATGGGAGAGATTAGGTCTAGATCAACATCTCACACCCTATATACCAAGATAAATTCAGAATGGGTAAACAACTTAAATATAAGAAAGGAAACTATAAGTAAATTAGGAGAACATAGAATAGTATACATGTCAGATATAAGGGAAAGGAAAGAATTTAAGACAAAGCAAGAAGTAGAAAATATCAGAAAATGTAAAATGAATAATTCTGATTACAACAAATTGAAGAGTTTTTGTACAAACAAAACCAATGCAACCAAAATTAAAAGGGAAGCAACAAATTGGGGGGGGATCCTTATAACAAAAACCTCTGACAAAAAATAATAATTTCTCAGATTTATAAGGAACTAAGTCAATTGTACAAAAAATCAAGCCATTCCCCAATTGATAAATGGGCAAGGGATATGAATAGACAGTTTTCAGTTAAAGAAATCAAAATTACCAATAAGCACATGAAAAGGTGTCCTATTTTTTAAATTAAAATTCATTTATTTGTTTGTAACATTAAGATATCTAGTTAGCTCTCTCCTTCCCTGTCTTCTTCCCATTAGATAAAGCATCATTTGACAAAAAATGATGAAAAGAAGCAGAACCAGGAGATCATTGTTCACAGAGACTGATATACTGTGGCACCATCAAATGCAATGGACTTCTCTACTAGCAACAATGCAATGATCTAGGACAATTCTAAGAGACTTATGAGAAAGAACGCTATCCACATCCAAAGGAAGAACCATGGGAATGGAAACACAGAAGAAAGACATTTCCTTGATCACATGGTTTGATAGGGATATGATTGGAGATATAGACTCTAAATAATCACTCTATTGCAAATATTAATATAGAAATATGTCTTGATCAATGGGAAGAAGTGAGAGAAAGAACATGAATCATGTAAACATGGAAAAATATTCTAAATTAAATAAAAATTTTTACTTAAAAAAAGAATTGATAACTAGAAACAAATGAGGCAGCATAGTTTTATATATATGTGTGTGTGTGTGTGTGTATCTTTTTTGTCAAATGATGCCTTCTAAATATCTTAATGTTACAAACAAATAAATGAATTTTAGTTTTAAAAATAGGACACATAAAAAAATGATTATCCAGAATATATTGTGTTTTCTATCTGTGTCTCTCTTTATCTATCTAACTACCTACCTACCTACCTACCTACATATCTCAGTATCTTTCAGATAGAGTCTCCCTAACTTGCCTAGTCTAGATATGTAGGGGGCTACTCTCCAGTCTCATTCTACTTGGTATTGCAAACTTGACTCTGCCTTTTCCTAACCTGGGTCAATTTGACCTTCTTAAGGCAACCTGGTGGCCCCTCTTCTCAGAGATGTACTACATTATTGCCAAATTTCATGTAGATACCAATTGGTATAGCCCACTGTAGCTCAGAACTCTAGATGTTAAGAGATCAACCAGGCACAGCCTTGCAAGTTCCTGAGATTTTGCCACTGAACTTAGCCAGAGAACACTATTCTTCAGTCTTCTTTTTAAATTCCTATCTTCTGTCTTAGAATCAATACTGTGTATTGGTTCTAAGGCTGACTAGCAGTAAGGGCTAGACAATGGGGATCAAATGACTTGTCCAGAATCATACAGTTAGGAAGTACCTGAGACCAGATTTGAACCTAGGACTTCTGATCTCTAGACCTGGCTCTCAATCCACTGAGCCACCCAGCTGCCCTGTTCAGTTTTCTTTTTAAGATCAATAAGCTATTATAAATCTTTACACCTCCAGGTCCTAGAACAGGGATTCATATATGATAGGTGCTTAATAAAGTCTTGTTAAAATTGTTTTAACCCTTGTCTTCTGTCTTAGAGTTGATAATAGGTATTGGTTCCAAGGCAGAAGAGCAGTAAAGGCTAGCAAATTGGAGTTAAGTGACTTGCCCAGGGATCACACAGCTAAGAAATGTTTGAGGCCATATTTGAACCCAGGACCTTCCATTTCTAGGTTTGGTTCTCAATCCACTGAGACACTTAGCTGGCTCAAGTCATGTAAAATCTGATTTGATAAACTTCTAGAAATTTGAAGCATCTACAATATATGTCCACATATTCACTAACCTCTTTGAGATTCCGTTTCTTTATCTATAAAATCGAGATAACAAAGCTTGAACTAACCACTTTGCAAAGGCCACATAGGATCTTTTTGAGAAGAGCTTTTTTATAAATATTAATATGCTTTACAAATGTCAATAATCAAGCAGTTAGGTGGCTCAGTGAATAGAGAGACAGACCTAGAGGTGAGAGGTCCCAAGTTCGAATCTGGCCTCAGATATTTCTAACATATGTGTCTCTGAGCAAGTCACTTAACTCCAGTTACCCTGGAACTGATCAATTGTAAGACAGAAGGTAAAGGGTTAAAAAATAATAATTATTATATTTCCCCAAATGAAAAATTTCAGTCACCAAAATCATTTGGAGCATATAAGCCCAGCCTACCTTCCAAAGAAATAAAGGGAGATTTCCTTTCAGCATGTGTGAAGATTTCTAATTTTTTAAGTGGAAACATTCTTCTCAAAAGAGATTTCGATTAAAAATTTAGATTTAGATTGAAATATGTAGGATACTGAATAGAATGCTAGGAAGATAAAGATACATATGTCTTTCAAGTGTTTTTATTCCAAAAAATTAAGTTTGGTAGCCCATATGTATGTGCAACTGACAAGCACAAGACTCCATGTGCACACACATGGACCAGAGCAAAAGGAGAACAGAGCCAGAAGCGCCAAGTAAGCGGAATGATGGGCTGCTGCAACCTCCAAGTCTAAGAGGGAAACAGACTTAAATAAGGTTGTAAGAGGAATCCTGGCAGAATCTCTTCAGAGTGAGCAGCTAATAGGTGTAATAAATGACCCAGGGCACTGGTAGGAACAAATTATATAAATAGACTTAAGAAGAAGTTATACAAAACCTTGGACAAAAAAAATGTTAACATGGAGGTTACAAATGCTAACTCTGGAAATGGCATGGCTCATTACCTGCTATTTGACCGACCTCTGCTCTCTTCTCTTGGCCCAGATCGAGAGTGGTATCTTCCATATTAAAACATTGTCACTTGACACATTCCAGATTTCCCTCTTAGCTAGAAGTAATATTGAATGAATATTGGAGCAGATGGTTTACATTTACATTTATATTTAAATGATCATTAGCACAGGGTCTTAAATCACATAATGATTCGTTTGCTTTACAAACCCCAAACAGAACTTCTTAAGATAAACTTTAACTTGCTACAAATCATAAAATTATTTCCATATAAAGTCTGTTTATTAAATGTGCTGAACTGTTACAGAGTTCCTTTAAATTTATGAAAAGACCAAAAAAACTGCCTGGCAGAGAGAAACGAAATAGCAATATACATCATAAAAACCTTTCATACTATATAAAGTAGAGAATCTACCAGGAAGATCTAAAAAATTCAACCCCCCTCCCCTGGAATTTGAGTTCCTGAGTCTTGCTAATGCCAAGATAACTTCCCTTTCTAGGAAGACATCCTTAAATTGAAGAGGGGGTGGGGAAAGAGAGAGAAGGGGAGAGAGGGAGAGAAAGAGAGAGAGAGAGAGAGAGAGAGAGAGAGAGAGAGAAAGAAAGAGTGAAAGAGAGAGAGAGAAAGAAAGAGTGAAAGAGAGTGAAAGTGCTCTCCCTTTATCTGTTGGGTTTCATTGTTTGTCCTTCAGACTTCTGATTACAAGGAATTTAAAGAAAGATCAGACTTCAATGGCACACAGCTATTTCAGCATTTTTGATAAGCACATAAATTTATAAAAGATGTGGCTATAACTTATTGCAGCCCCCAGCATAAGAGCAAGAGGTTAATGGTGTGAGTGTATCTGAACCATACCTGTTCATCATCTAAACTTAAGCAGCAAATGATACTAGAATAAAAAAGCATCTATCTGCTAGTTTGTTCATTTTGGCAAGCACCATGGCTAGTCCAGCTTTATAACACATCACAACTGGCAAGTTAAGCCATGACGAGAATTATTAGAGCCAAATGCCCTTTTACTGTCAAACAACAAAGAATATAATCTCTTTTTCTTAAATGATCACATCAGATGGGTTCCCTGAAGTCAAGTTACATAACAGCATCAACGACTAGCCATTTTTTTCTGTGACAACCTCATAGATCCCAGTGGGAATTAAAAACATGAGTATCTCTGGGAAGCATCACGGGTCTGTGGGGACCAGAGTCTGACAGGTTTTAGGAAGGTTTCCCTTCAAGTGAGTAGCAGTAACCTCCATTAACCCTTTGGTTACCAAACAGGCATACCACACACATCACAATGCGAGAGTTCATGGCATATGTTAGAGAATTAGCAATTTCAATGAGTATGTAAATCCCAGGTAATCTTTCTGAGAAGTTGCTCCCTGTGGTACCAGAACCCACTGGACTGCAAGGTCCTTCAGGGCAAAGATTTTATCATTTCATTTGTGCATCTCCTCCATTGCCTAAAATGCTCGATAAATATTTATTAAGTGGAATTGCAAATGAAAAATGATAACAAAGTGATTTCTTTTAGATTTCTTTATACCCCTTGATGAAAGTAAACCTGCCTCTTCTTCCAAAATTGAACTAAAACCAAGGTCTGGACCAAATTAATATACTACAATGCACATTTTGGATTATGCATAGCATAAGGAATGATTGAACTGCTAGACCCAAGATTTGCTCTTTTTTTTTAACCCAAACCTTCTGTCTTAGATTCGATACTAAAAAAGCAGTTCTAAGGCAGACAAGCTATAAGGGGTGGGCAATTGTGGATAAGTGATTTATTCAGGGTCACACAGCTAGGAAATATCTGAGATCAAATTTGAACCCAGGACCTCCTATTGCTAGGCCTGGTTCTTTCTCCACTAAGCCACCTACTTGCCCCTGGACTCAGCATTTTAACTATTTTCTTGAATGATTATGTCAAATTAACTTTGTATTGATCAGCCGTCAATCTTAACATAGTTAAAATTAGATTAACTTTGAGCTGGTTTCATAATTTCAATCATAACTTCATTTTTTATACAAATACTCAAACACAGAAGATTCATAATAATGGAGTCATGTGGATAAAAGATGAATGAACTACAATATCTATGTACTGATAAATTAACATGGTAATTCCATATTACTTTGATATTTTGATAGATGCACAATCCAATTGGTCTCTCTCCATCACTTTAATTTACAGTCCATTATTTTATGCAATTTTTATTGTCTGTGTCCTCAGTTTCCTCCCCACTCCCCACCCCCAGAGATTCTACCATGCATAAAAATCCATCTTCTGGGTCATGTAACCTTTCATGGATCATGGCTCCTTACTCAGATCATCCATCTATTGTGCATCACTCTTGCCATATGAATGAATAGAATTTATTTATGAAGCTCTTACTATATGCCAGGTACCATGCTAAGCTCTGGGGATACAAATACAAATTAAGCCAAAAAGTGTATTCAGCACTTACTAGGTAGGTACCAGGTGCTATACTAAGTGCTGGGCATACAAAAAAGACAAAGATCATTCCCTGCCTTCAGCAGAATTCACAATCTAATGAGGAAGGCTACATTAAAACAACCATTTCAGCAAAAACTTGGAAAATGAGGGAATGTCCTTAGATTGGGGAATGGCTGAACAAATTGCGGTATCTGCTAGTGATGGAATACTATTGCACTCAAAGGAATAATAAACTGGAGGAATTCCATGTGAACTGGAAAGACCTCCAGGAATTGATGCAGAGTGAAAGGAGCAGATACAGGAGAACCTTATACACAGAGAGGGATACACTGTGGTACAAATGAACACAACGGACTTCTCTACTAGCAGCAATGCAAAAATCCAGAGCAAGGCTGAGGGACTTATGAGAAAGAAAACAAGCCACATTCAGAGGAAGAACTTTGGGAGGAGAAAAACAGAAGAAAAACAACTGCTTGATCACATGGGCTGATGGAGATATTATTGAGCATGTAGACACTAAACGATAACTCTAGTCCAACTATCAATAATATGGAATTAAGTCTTGATCAATGATACATGTAAAACCCAGTGGAATTGTGCGTTGGCTGTGGTGGTGGGGTGGGGTATGGAGGAGAGGGAAAGAACATGAAACATGTAACTAGGGAAAATATTCAAAATAAAAATAAAAATTTTTAAAAAGTGACTCAGAAAAACAACAACAACCATTTCAAATGAGATATAGAGGATATACTGGAGATAATTTCAGGGGCAAGGCACTATGTTAAGGGGCTCCAGGAAAGGCTTCTCACAAAAAAGTGGGTTAGACTTGAAAGAAGCTAGGAAAGCCAAGAAGTGTAGTTGAAAAAGAAGAAAATGTCAGACACCTGAACCACAAGTGAAAATACATCTAGTTATAGACAAGTGAAAAACGATTCCTGTCCTCAAGGAGTTTATATTTGGGAAAAGTGGTACATATAAGAGATTGGTAGCCAGGGAGCAGAGTTTGGGTCTAGGTAGTCACAAAAATGATGAATGGAGTCAAAGGGCACATGGGGGCAGCTAGGTGGCACAGTGGATAGAGAACTAGATCTGGGGTTGAGAGGACTTGGGTTCAAATCTGGCCTCAGAAATGCTGTGTGACCCTGAGTAGGTCACTTAACCCTGCTTGAATGGAGAAAGGAGAAGGATAAGAGAAGGAATAAAAAGAAGGAGAAATAGAAGCAGTTAGGGTACTGGGACATGAACTCACAGGGACTTGGGACTGAGAATGTAAACTCCTTAAGAGCAAGGACTGTTTGAGGCTTGTTATCTGTAACCGTGGCACTTAGTACAGTACCTGGCACACATTAAGAGCTTAACAAATATTTTTAATTGACTAAAATTAAATGGATACCAATTACCTACTATACACAAAGCATTATACTAAAAGCTATGGATAAAAATAGAAAAACAAAATGTCCAATACCCTGAAGAATACAGAATAAGAACATAACAACAATATTAATAATTAAGATCACTAACCTAGCACTAAGATTTGCAAAGTACTTTATATATCTAAATTGACAGATATTAATAAATTAGTGAAGCACATACAAAATGATAAAAAGTAAATTCCTGGAAAAATAGAAATCCCCAAAAATTGCCTTAAATCTGAGGAGCAGCATAAAAAGCAGTGGACAAGAAGTTAGGAAAACCTGGGTTCAAATCCCATCTCTGAAATATACTAGCTTTGTGACCTTGGACAAATCACAACCTCTCTGGGCATCCAGATTACTCTGTAAACATATAGGATTACATTTGTGGAAGTAATTCCCTCACTGCAAGATCCCTACACTAACGAAATTACAAATTACAAATCTGCTTTCTGTTCCTCCACCCCCCCCAAAAAAAAAAAAAAACATTATTCTAGATAAACATAAACTTTCTCCATCAATGGAATGCAAACCCATCAGTGAGTTAGGAGGATGTTTACCCCAACCGTGTGAAGACTTCCCCCACTGGGATGTGCAGATGAAAACAATTTTTTCTGATTGGCCATAAAGGCAGCTGAAAAACAGGCACTGTGGAGCCCATAAAGCTTAGACATCAAAGAAGCCAAGGTCACCCACTGTATCCCAGGCCATCACCAGTCATCCTGACTTTTGACTTGACACTAGCCTTGGATGATTCTGGAAAAGAGTGAGGTTGATGGCTTGGTGCAAACTCTGCCTCACTTAAGTCCAATTCATTCACAAGTCAAGACATCACCCCGTAATGTCATTGGTCATCTTTGAAAACAAAGGGCGAACAAGAGAAAACTCAAAGAGAACAAATTTTTTTTCTATTTATGTCTTTGTATCCCCCGTAGCTAACAAAGTGTCTTACACAAGGAAAGAACTTAATATTTGAATCTTTTTTTTTTAAACCCTTAACTTCTATTTATTGGCTCCTGGGTGGAAGAGTGGTAAGGGTGGGCAATGGGGGTCAAGTGACTTGCCCAGGGTCACACAGCTGGGAAGTGTCTGAGGCCGGATTTGAACCTAGGACCTCCTGTCTCTAGGCCTGGCTCTCAGTCCACTGACCTACCCAGCTGCCCCAGAACTTAATATTTGAGTGTTTGACCGAGGGGAGAAAGCTGACAGAATTCTCTTCAGCTGAAAATTCCTCAGGATAGGATTCAAAACCATCTATTGTTCCCTATGTGAACTCTCAAGATAGCCAAGCAAGTAAAGCTTCTATTCAAAGGAATATCATTCCTAGTTTTTATTCAAAGAAAAGGATACCTAGCCATGGGTTTAGCATTAGAGAAGATTGAGAAGGGGATTATTCTGCTGTGGAGAATCTCATGGAAAATATATGCTGAGTTCGAATAAAATCTTTATGAGTAAGAATATCAAAAAGTTAAAAGAAAATGCTGTGTGACATCCTCTTCATCCCCCATAATCGATCAAAGCCAGAGCCAGGAAGATGTGAACAGGTAGAATTCACTCTATAGGGCAATGATGTTCTCTTGAAGATGTTAATGCTGATTGATATACCCACCTACATATTTGGATGAAAGTGCTGTGCATTATACCGATGGTATAAATGACAACTGGATAAATAAAAAGGGCAATAACAAAAGTAAATCAAATGCTGTGTAACTAGTAAACTGTTCTAGAAAAAATGAAAAAACACATCTCCCTCTCTTTGCTGAGGTTGGGGATGATGGGTATCAAATATTGTTGATGTGCTGGCTCATTTGATGAACTGTTTTTCCTTTCCCTGTTTGTTTTTTACAAGGAACAGCTCATCAACTTTCTTTTGGTTCCCCAAATACTAGATATCACTGTTTGTCTCTGTGTTATTGCAGACTATCAGGAATACTCAACTCCCTGAGTTCAAAGGCAGCCTCAAACACTTCCTAACTGTGTGACACTGGGCAAGTCATTTAACTCTGTTTGCCTCAGTTTCCTCATCTGTCAAATGAGCTGGAGAAGGAAATGGCCAACCACTCCAGTTTCTTTGCCAAGAAAATCCCAAGTTGGTTCACAAAGTGTCAGACATGAATGAAAAATGAGTAAACAGCATCTATCCCAGGCCTTTGTTATCCTCAGTTTTTTCTTTGTCAGTCTCATTTCATTCTTAATTGTTACTTTTATGTTTCTATATTTCATCACTAATTACCCAATCCACCTGATCTCTCTCTCCCATAATAAAATGTACTCCTTGTATGGTTGTTATCATTGTATTCCTAGGACCAAACCAGGCATAGAGGTGGTGCCTAATAAGTGATTATTGATGGATTGTCTCTTTGGGGGTCCAACAAGGAGCAACTGTGAGAAATTTAAGAGAGAAAGACATAGGCTTGATATAAATCAATTAGTTGATATAAATTAACGAGTATTTATTAGGCACCTATTGCATGCCAGGGAATTTGGTAAGTGCTGGAAATATAAATTAAAAATATATAAAATTTTTAATATAAAATATTATACTAAATAATGTTTATCTGATTGTTCATTTATTTATTAAATTTTAAAAATAAATAAATTATATAAAATTAAATATTAAAAAATATAA
>NC_058135.1:62136728-62197669 GCF_016433145.1 Gracilinanus agilis
GTGATTGAGGGTGTGGACTCGAAACTACCACACCAATGCAACTACCAACAATTTGGAAATTGGTCTTGATCAAGGACACATGACAAAACTAGTGGAAATGCGCATCGGCCATGGTTGGGGGGGGGTGCAGGAGGGGGGGTTGAAGGGGAAAGGTGGAGCATGAATCATGTAACCATGTTAAAAATGAATATTAATAAATGTTAAAAAAAAAAAAAAAGAAATGTTGACTGTACCAGCAGAATCAATAAGCCATGGAAGCCGATTAAAAACATGAAGATCAAAAAAAAAAAAAAATCAAGGTTTTATTCCTATGTAAACTGGAAGACTGATAGCATACCTCGAACAGAAAAATAGAAGTTTTGAGGGCTAGATTATTGGGGAAGGATAACAAGTCCTATTTTGGACTTGAGTTCGAGATGACTATGGGACACATGTCCTGAGGTCCCTCCTACCATGAGATTCTGTATTCTTAGATGTCCACACAATTTGTCCTGGGAAAATATTGAGAAAGGGAAAAAAAACTTTTTTCTTCTGGACATAAGGGGAGAAGTGAGGAAGAGGATTAGAGCAGATTGCTTGAGGAGGTGGTACCTGAATTAAACTTTGAAGGAAGAGGATTCTAGAAGTAAAGGAATATATTCCAGGCAGATTTATGTACCTGCAAAGAGATAGGAAACATCATGTCAAGTTCAGAGAACAACTAGTAGTGGAAATAAATACTTTTGAAAGGAAATAATGTACATCAAAACTGGAGTAACTATGAAAGGAGTTTGTATTTTATTCTGGAGGAAACAGAGCTGTTTGGGGGTACTCAGCAGAACAGCGACCTGATTATAGACCCAAGGTGTAGGGAGATTATTTTGGAGGATATGTGGAAAAATTGATTGGAGAAACCTTATTCAGAAAGGTCAATTAGAAGATTCTTTCAATAATCCAGATGAGAGGTGAGAAGAGTTGAGGCACCAGTCTATTAGAACTAGCTCAACATAAGAGAATTGATAAACTTTCAGTGTGAGTACCCACACCTGGGAAATTGGCAAACAGTATAGAAGAAGGCTTTATTTATTGTTTTGTTGATTTTCTAGACTTAAGAGAATGATGGGGGGGGGATGTTTGAAAATGCAGATTAAAATTAAATATGTGGTGTATTTTTTTTTACCCTTTGAATATTCAGTTGTTTAACATTTATTGTTAATTTTTGTTAACAAATAAAATTGTTAATTTTATTAAAATTAATTTTGTTAAATTGAATGTTAAACATTCAGTTGTTTAACAACACTGCTTTGGGATAGGATGAGATCAGTGAAAGTAGAGATTAAACGTAAAATATGAGGAATATTTTGGAGATAGACTCCATAGGACTTCACAACTGATTGACTTTCAGAAGTGAGGGGACATAAGGGTCAAGGACAACAAGGGAAGTCTTTACCACAGACAACAACACACATTAAACACACACAAGAAAACCAACCTAATCAGACACCCGCTTTAGTCCAGCACCTATCTCTCCCTTCTTCAATTGCTCTGCCTACAGAATCACCAGATTTAGAACTGGTCCTAGCAAGGCAATATTATACAAACAATTATTAAACTCCGTGTGCTAGTATAAGAACATCAACCCCTAAGTTCTGGGTCTCCCTGTTATATCCTGCCAGCAGGCTGACTCTGAATGAGAGACTAATCCCCTCTTAAGGGATATTGGCAGCAGCTGATGCCTTCCTGGTCTCACTACTCAATTGCTCTGACTCTCTGATTGTAGAAATATCACATTATCTCTCTGTTACTCCAAAATTCTAGGCTCTCTTTTAAGTTGTTTGATTCAATTTATGTGCTTAGTATTCCATGTTGTGCAATAAAACAGGAATATTTGATTTTTAGTCACATACTAACACATTTATATCGTTTAGAAAAAGAAAGAAAACGAGCTAGCAATACACATTTCGTTAAAAAGCAACCAAATAAACTTCTTTAAATATCAAGGGGGGAAAGATCTGTAAGAGATGCTATGCTTAAATAAAGCTGAAGATATACCCACATGGAGTTTTTGTGAATTTCACAAGCAGTTAATTTATTTTATAATGATGGTCAGAAGAGGCAGATGGGCCCCAGTTGGAGAATTGCTGCTCACAAAGGAAGCATTCAATCGAGCCTCCACACAGGAAAATACATGACATGTATAGTGCTGCACTTTATTTCTAAAGGATTAGTTGATTATATCCTAGGAATAAATACAATGCACATTAAGTTTAGAGAAGACTTTTCCCTTGGGAAAGGGGAAAACATTATGGCATCGATTTTTTGCTTACTGTGTTTGTAAACTTGCAGTGCAATGCTTCCTCAGTGGAAATAGCCTATGCCAAAGCTGAAATTCACATACAAACAGGAAAATAATTTCAAATCCTTAATTTTTTTATTACCTTGTATCTGTCATTTGACTCCGGTTGATTTCAGTGACCAAATTTATGCTAAAAGTAGGAAGATAACACTGATGTACTCTATTTACATATACCACTTAATATTTTTTTCCATTAAAAATTACCTAGTTTATGTTGGATTGGGTCCCAAAAGAAAAGTTTCTGTTTAAAAAAATGATGGCTAAAGAGTTATTTCAAGTAAGAGTTATGAGCTGACAGGAAAGAGTGAAAGATGACTGACAAATGATTAATCAGGACTAGATTTTAGGAATTCACAACCAACAATTTTCAAGCCAAAATATGAGAGCAAAATATCTACAAATGTTTTTTTGCCTGAACCAAAATTGATCAGGGCAGAAAACAAAGGATTATTTTTTATAATTATGGAGGCAGCCTTGCCTAATGGTTAGGGAATTCATCACAGAGTCGCTAAAACCTGGCTTATGTGCCATCTCTGATACTTACTGGCTTTGTGACTTTGGGCAAGTAATCAGTTTAAATTCTTAGTGCCCCTGGCAATTCTCTAAGATGATAAATTGCAGGGAAGGTGGCAATCTGTATTGGTAAGGGAATCTGCTCATTGAAACTCCCTAAACCAAGGAAATCACAAGCCTACCCCCACTTCCCCAAAAAAGAAAAATACGTGACTTGGAATCAAAGCTTTGAATCTATATAAACCAGACTCATTTTTGGCTCCTGAACTAACCTAGGGTCCATCAGAATTTAGCTCGTGTCTAAGACTACCAAAAAAGTGAAAATCCCTCAGATTACTTGCAAGCACTCAGGCTAATAAAACATCAAATAAAAGGCAAGCTCTTTTTTAACCTAACAAAAAGATGCAAAACAGAAAGGATTTATAACCCTATGCCTCTTAATCAAAATAACTGGGACCCTCTCTAGCAGACCTTTCCCTTCCCCAGGGATAAATTATTATCTAGACTTCTAATATTACTCTAGTCTGAGGACCACCTCCTCTTCAACTCTCACCATGGGAAAAACACTTGGAGTTGCTAATAGATTTAAGCAGTTTACATTTACAGTGAGCCCCAAGTCCCCAGGCTTATAGTACCACGGTATAGTTAAGGCATCCCTAATAGGAGAAACAAGTAGGACTCACTTGAGTCAAGCCCATTTCCCTAGATATATATAGTTCATGATACCAACAAAGGGCATGTTTCAAATTTGGTCCTTTACTAAGAGGTCTCAAATTTGAAGCCATTAAAAAGAAAATAAAAATATAAGACAACCGATCATGTTAATTTGTGGTTTTTTAAGTCATGACTTGACCAGCAAGGATTGATTTCTCTTGGATTTTGCCACTACTACTGTACATCATCTTTTTGTCCTTTCATGCTTCTCAGCTCTAGTTCCCGATTAGTCCAGGAATTCCATCATTTTCCCCACAAACTCCTCCATTTATCATCTGCCACTGTTAATACAGCCATGTC
This sequence comes from Gracilinanus agilis, assembly GCF_016433145.1. Taxonomy (NCBI): domain Eukaryota; kingdom Metazoa; phylum Chordata; class Mammalia; order Didelphimorphia; family Didelphidae; genus Gracilinanus; species Gracilinanus agilis. The sequence goes on from NC_058135.1 coordinate 62,140,591, forward strand.
CATCCACTGCCATTTTCAGTCATATTCATGCAGCCACATGTCTATGGCTCCTGAGTGGAAAACACAGGTCAGTCCATGCAGCTTCCCTCAAGAGAACTAGAACTTCTTTGTGTTTGACCAGCTTCTCTTACCGTCCATGCTTTTGATAGGACCAATATCTACCAGGGTTACTCTTGTTCCACCATATGTGAGGCTTAGTTTTTCTCTGAAATACACAAAGCTATCCTCATCAGGGCTTTACTGACCCAAGGGAGCTAAGGTTCAAGAATACCTTTCTAGGCACCTCTCGCAATATTGCAGTAATTCCCTGATGGACTTTAAAAAGTCCATCCACATGGAATTAGGGCCCTTCAGACACAGCTATCTCAAGACTGTGGGAGTCACCATACCCTGACCTGATGACCAAAGGCTGTCCATATCAGGGTTAGAGGAGGGCCCTATTCAAGTTAAATACTGAAATATAATTGCCGAATAGCCTTTCTAGGCTATGACTAAATACACCTCCTCTTGTTAACCACTGAATGACCCATTAGTATATCATTTCATTCCATCACCAAACTAATTGACAAATAGCCTAAATAAGGCTTATATATTATGCTTTTCACATTTTGTTCTGCCTTTCTCTTGACAGAAAGTTCTTGAGTTAGGGAGACCAATTAGGGAGCTATTGCAATAGTTCGGGCTTGAGGAAATAAAGACCTGCCCCAATATGATAACTTTGCAAATGGAAGGAACAGGGCATATACAAAAGATATTGTGAAAGTAGAGAAGACACTTGATAAAAGATTAGACATGTGGAGTGAGTTTGAGGGAAGGAGTCAAAGATAACACGAAGAATGTGAGACTTGGTAACCAAGAGGATGGTGGTGCCCTCCATAGTAATATGAAGAAAGGAGGGTTTGGAGGAAAAGATAATGAATTCAATTTTGGACATGTTAATTTTGAGGTATCTATGAAACTTATAGCTTAAAGATACCCACAAAGGAATTAATAGTATGAGAATGGAATTCAGGAGTTACAGCTGGACATAAAGATCTGGGAATCATCTGGACATATATGATCATTGAATCCATGGGAAGTGATGAAATAGGATATTATAAAGGCAGAGGAGACGAGGGACCAGAGCCTCGGAGGGCACCCAGTGTTAGTGGTCATGACCTTAATAAAGATCTCACAAAGAGACTTAAAAAGCATAATAGGTAGGAGGACTAGGAGAAATGAATATCACAAAAACCTAGAGAGAAGAAAGTATTCATGAGAAGAGTATGATTGATAATGTCCTTGAAGGAGGATGAGAATTGAGAAAAGTTTAACTGGATTTAGCAATTAAGAAATCAGTGACCTTGAAGAGATCTGTTTCAATTGAATGATGTCATCAAAAGCCATATTGCAGAGAGTTTATAAAAATGAGAGGAGAGAAAATGGAGGTTTTCTGAAGGAGTTTAGCAGAAAATAGTAGTAGAAATATGGGAATATAGAGTGATACCAAGTTGGAATGGTAAAGTTTTTAAGAGACATGGATGGATTTTCAGACAGAGAAGGATATGGTAGAAAAGGAAAAATTCATTTTAAAAATTGAATAAGTGAATAAGAAAATTTACATGGGAATAATTCAAAGAATAGGATTTGAAAAGGCATGACAGGACAAGGGGGCACAAAATTCCAGGCTAAAGGATGGTTCAGAGTTGAACTGATTCATGGAGTGATGAATATAAGAGCAGAGTGTTGCTAGTACAGGGGTGATTGGCCTGGGGGAAAATTGAGTGATAGAGCAGTGGGACCATAGGAAGGAGAAAAATAAAGTTAGGAATTGTTAAGCAGAGAAAAATATGGGAGGAATAGGGACAATTCATGAACCAGCTAAAATACTTGGTTAGGGCAAGAGTATGTATGTGTAACTAAGGCAGAGTTGAAGAGTCATAGGAACTCTGTAAATTAAATAATAGGAAAATTAGAGTATTTGAAAGAGTATCAATATGTAACTCGAAGGCAGGAGTTGAGTTGGAGAACATGAGCCAGGCATTGTGCTCTTTTAGGAAAAAAGGAAAATGATCTGGGGTTGATAAATAATAGCCACCAGGATCTGGATGGAGCAATAATCCTCAGGAAGAGAGGTTGCCAGATGATAGTATTCAGGTGCAAAGTGGTAAGGGTTAACAACGCAGACTCCCTGACCATGTCTAGTCAATTGAGGGCTTAAGACCAATGCTAGGAAGGGTACCTAGGGATGCAATGTCATCAGAAAAGAGATGCAAAAAGGAAGATAAAAGGCAGTACCCATTGTCAAAAAGCTCATAGTCTAATGCAGACAAAATGTGAATAGTGGTTTACAAACAAGCTATCTACCATATAAATTGGGAATAATCAACAGAGGGATCAGGAAGGTGGGATTTTAGTTAGAGCTTAAAGGAAACCAAGGGAGTCAAAGCAGAAATGAGGAGGGAGAGCATTAACAGGGGCAGACAAGCAGGGGAAATGCCCAGTTTGGAGAAGGACCATTAAGGAGTACATAAATATAATATTGCCACTGATTTAAAGAGTATGTGGAAGGGCAGTTAGGTAGCTCAGAGGATAATACGCCAGTCCTAGAGTCTAGAGGACCTAGATTCACATCTGATCTCAGATACTTCCTAGCTTTGTGACCCTGGATAACTCACTTAATCCCAATTACCTAGCCCTTACCATCCTCTTCTTTGGAACCAATACTCAGTATCAATTCTAAGATGGAAGGTAAGGGTCCCCCCCCAAAAAAAATAATGATATGGGAGAAAATAAGATACAAGACTAGAAAACTAGAGGGCAGGGCCAGGTTATGAAGGGTTTTCAATGTCAAATAATTTTACATTTGATCCTGGAAGGGAGCCACTGGAGTTTGAGTAAGGGTAGATGGAAAAAGTGGGGCAGAGGTTGACATGGCTAAATGTGTGCTTTAGGAAAATCACTTTGATAGCTAAATGGAAAATGAACTGGAATGGGGAAAGGCTTCAGATCAACAACACTTCTGTTAACTTACAAGTCTTATAGAATTGCCTAGAACACTGAGAGCACTACCCACCCTGGTCCCAACTTTATCATGTATCAGTCTCCTTCCTTCCCTCTAGAATCCAGCCAAATTGGCCCTTTTGCTGTTCCTTTATACATAACCCTCCACCTTGGTGTCTTTGTACTGCCTGTCCCCCATCCCTGGAATATTCACCTCTCTCTGAAACTCCTTTCTTTCCTTCCTTCTACATGAAAACTTTCCTAGCCTACCAACAACAACTACTAAAGCCTTGCTAACTGAAAATTAAAATGATTATTTTGTGTGTATATCTTTATAAGTTACTTTCAGCAATACAGTATAAGCTATTTGAAGGGAGGAATGATTTCATTTTTTATTTTATTCTCAAGGTTTAGAATACAACAGGTATTTTAATAAATGTTGGTTGGTTAGTTGATTAACTGAGAGGTTAAGTGACTCACCTAGGGTCACACAGCTAATATAAATCATCAGGTACTTCTGGAACACTGGTCCTCTCTTCCTTATGCCATACTGTCTTTCCTTTACTTTGTAAAAAAGCAAAACTGAAATATTTATACCTGATACCATGAACAGATGAAATAACACTCATTCCCCCTTCTAGTACACTCCACCTCTCCCAGGAACCTATAGAATCCTCCAGATATCTGTTGTTCATTTGTTTCAGTTGTGTCTGACTTTTTGGGACCTTATTTGGGGTTTTCTTAGCAAAGATACTCAAGTGGTTTATTTACATTTTCTTCTCTGGTTCATTTTATAGATGAGGAAACTGAAGCCAGCAGGATCAAGTGGCTTGTCTAGGGTCACTTCTCTAGTAAGTGTTTGAGGCCAGATTTGAACTCAGTAAGATGAGTCTTCCTGACTACCCATCCAGACTTCTAATATTACCTTAAGCTTGAGTCCCCAAACCCCTCAGTCCCAATCCCTTATAAGGAGAAGGTATTCAGTGCTTTTTATGAATCATTCCCTCAGGACACATCCCTTTTTCAAGAAAACACACAATCACAAAAGCCTTTACACTGTCCATAAAAAAAAAAAAAAAAGAAAGAAAACCTAGAGTATACAAAGGGTTCCCCCATCTAGAAATTTGTTCTTTAAAGCTTTTTAAATGACTTTTTAAATAACTTCTTTTTAATGATAAATTCTATTTGTCTACCAAGTAATAGTACAAAAATCAAAAGATATCCCAAACAACCAGAGGAATGGGCAGGAATTTAACAACATGTAACCAAATCCAGATTTTCTGATTAATTCTCCACAACTCCAGACATCTATTCAATGACTTCAGATAGCACTTTTAGAAAATGTTTTCTATTTAAGCTATTTAATATGGTGTTAAAATATTTTTTCTTTTCATGTTCTCAGGCAACATCTCCAATGAAAGTCACCTCATCTTCGGGTAGCAATAAAATACAAGGAAGAGAGAAATATTATATGATCCAGTATTATAGGGAAATAGAGGGGAAAGTGGGAGAGTATGTTATCCATCACTACCATAGCCATTATGGAGAGCTTTTGAATCCAAGTCTTCTGATATTTGATGGCACAAGACGATGCAACATGTCATACCCACATGATAGAAAGTGCTGAGCTCTATAAGCAAAACAGAATTGCAATAGTTTAAAAGAAATGGGAAATGCACAAATTTAGGGATATCTCCATCCCAAATGTCCAGACTATTTAGTCTAACCTATGGTAGAGCATCCGAGCTTATTAAGACAGAGTCGGACTCACACTACATGGACCTCAATGTAGTGAGGTCATCAAGTTACTTAGATTGACATTTTTAAAAACTAGAACAAAATGGTGGCCAAGCATTAGTTATGTTTTCACCTGGGTGGAGACTATAAAAAAAAGAACCAAATTCACTCAGTGAAAAAAAAATCAGTCTTGTTATTTTCTGGATATTATGACATCAAATAACTGGCTAAGTGATTAAATTTTTCTACCATTTGAATTCCTAGAAGCTTTGTCCTTAATACAGCAAAAGGAGTAGAAATGGGATAATGAATTTTGAAAAGGATCTGTGATTCCATTGGCACAAAGAATTTCCCAGTGAGGAAACTGACTCCACCAATGCTGATCCACATATGTTTTCAGAATCTTGTGATGCCTGGAGCACTAACACAGCCAAAAAGTGTCAGAGGTGGAACATGAATCCATCTCTTGATTTGGAAATTTTCTATCCTCACTGCCTTTCAAAAAGTAATATTGTACTCAAGCAAAAAACTTTGAAAAGTGAAAAAAGTTAATTTATATCTAGCCAAAGGCATGCTGCACTTGGGGCTACAGTAACTAGACACTAGATCTGGATTTTTTTTAGACTCAGATTTTTTTTAATTTTTTAAGTTTATTTCATTAATTTAGAATATTTTTTCCTAGTTACATGAATCATGTTCTTTCCCTCCCCTCCTCCCACCCCCTCCCATAGCCAATGAGCAATTCCACTGGGTTTAACAGGTCATTGAACTAGATCTGGATTTAAAAGACCTGATTTTACAACCTGTCTTGGTCTCTGACTAGTTATGTGTATCTGAACAAGTCACTACTTCTTGCCTCAGTTTCCTCATCTATAAAATAAGGATAATAATAGCACCTACTTCCCAGGGTTGTTGTGAGTATAAAATGAGATCATATTTGTGTTTTGTAAGCATTAAAACACTATATAAATAGGGGCAGCTGGGTAGCTCAGTGGAGTGAGAGTCAGGCCTAGAGACCGGAGGTCCTAGGTTCAAACCCGGCCTCAGACACTTCCCAGCTGTGTGACCCTGGGCAAGTCACTTGACCCCCATTGCCCACCCTTACCAATCTTCCACCTATGAGACAATACACCAAAGTACAAGGGTAAAAAAAACACTATATAAATGTACCACCTAGAAAGCTATTATTATTTTACTAAATTATTTAATCAGTATGCAGAGTAGACAGAGAAAATTGTGTATGTATTTTCCTCTCCTGATAATTCACCTGTTTTAAAAAATGAAATAAGTCCCAGAGGCACTCCAGATTTCTTCAACTGTTCCCTACCTCTTTATCCTGGAAGCTCACTCTGAAATTCATACACTGGATATACCATCCAATGCAGTGGCTTCTTCCTCTAATAAGAATGCTTCTCCCAGAACCTCAATTTATGTCCACCATGTTCTCTAAACCCTTTCACACACACTGGGTACCTTTGTTTTTCTCTACCCCAATCCTCACCCTGACCCCCATTCTTCCAGCTTCTCAGATTTATTTTATGTGATATCTTTCAGCATTAGAAGATAAGCTCCTTGAGGGCAGAGACTGTCTTTCTTTCTCCATGTATCTGTATTCATATCATTTAGCACAGTGTCTGGCATACAGTGTTTAATAAATACTTGACTACTGACTAGTATAAAATATTCACAGGTATACTTTTTCCCTCCATTTCAAAGAAATGAACTAATGGGATATTTTCCTGTCAAAGTGCCCCAGTCTTGGGGAGACCATATGAGCCGAACATTCCCTGGAAGGAATTCTTCCTGAGGCTACATGGAGTGGACACTTAGACAAAAAGTTTGAAGAAAAAAAAGACTAAACCCTATTTTAGGGGCCAGGATCCCATCTGACTGAACACAACCCATGCACATGGATCTGAAATGAGGGGCTCTGTTAATGTGAGAAAGTGCCGGGATTTCATCCCCTCTGGTCTCAGGAATCATTGATTATTCCCCCTCAGAAATGATTTTTTTTTAATTTGTTATTCAGTCATTTCAGCCATGTCAGTTCATGGTCCTATTTAGAGTTTCCTTGGCAAAAATACTGAAGTGTTTTGCCTTTCATTCTCAAGCTCATTTTTCAAATGAGGCAAACAGGGTTAAAGTGACTTGCCCAAAACCACACAGCTGGTGTCTGAAGACGGATTTGAACTCTGGTCTTCTTGACTCCACTTCCACTGTACCACCTAGAAAGCCCTTCAATAAAAATGACTGAAAAAAATGTCTTAACACTGTATTTCATGGACTACTCAGCAATACAATGATCCAGGACAATTCTGATGAACTCCTGGCAAAAAATGCTCTCCACCACCAGAGAAAACTTTTAGAGTCAGAAAGCAGATCAAAACATACTATTTTTCGCTTTAGTTTATTTGGGGGTTTGGGGGGGGGAAAGGTTGGTTTTACATGATTATTCTCTTACAAAAATGAACATGGAAATATGTCTTGCATGATAATACATATATTACCCAGAAAAAATATGGCATATATAAATGTGAGTTATGTTAAAAAAAAAAAGAGGTTATAATAGCACCTACTTCACAGGGTTGTTTTGAGGATAAAATTAGATAATATGCAAACGTTTAAAGCACTATATGAATTCTAGGCATCATTAATATTCATTTCTGGACATCTTTCTAAGAAGGATTAAGATAAACCCTTTTATTAAAGCCTGACTAATTCCTCATCACTGTTTCTCAAAAGCTTTGACATCAGTGTCCTAGTTCTGACACAACTTGCCAAGTTCTAATGGTATCAAAGTATGGGCAGGAAAGCTACCTATATGACTATAAACTCTGAGAAGTTCGCCACCAGCTTGGCTGTAGGGAGATGAATTCTTTGTGACACATAGCTCTCAAAAACCACTTTAGAGGGGCATCTGGGTAGCTCAGTGGATTGAGAGTCAGGCCCAGAGATGGGAGGTCCTAGGTTCAAAGCCAGCCCCCTCAGACACTTCCCAGCTGTGTGACCCTGGGCAAGTCACTTGACCCCCATTGCCCATCCTTACAACTCTTCCACTCATGAGCCAAAACACAGAAGTTAAGGGTTTAAAAAAAACACTTTAGAGCTAAGTTTTAGTAGGGAGGACAAAATCTACATTAATGGGATAACTACCCTTACCAACAAAGTCATAGATTTTTGAAGTATTGATCAACCAACCCCAGCATGTCCAAAAGAAGACGATTAGAATTTTGAGAGGACTCAAATCATGAGATAAAAACTTATACTTAAAGGAAGAAAAGTTTGGTCTGGATAGGAGAAAATATGACAACTTCAAATACATGAAGAGACATTGTATAAAATATTTATTTTGCTTGGCTCTAAAGTAGGGGGTCAGCAAACTACTGCCTGGAGGCCAAATCTGTCTGACTATCTTCTTTTATGACGCATAAGCTAAGAATGTTTTTTTTCCATTTTTAAAATAGTCACTCCTCTAAAGGATAGAATTAGGAACATTAGGTGCAGATAGGAAAATGTATACTCCAAAAATTTCCAATTATTCTCTAGTTCTTCTAGAAGAAAATACAAACTCCTATCTAAAATCCTTTATAGTCTGGTTCCAGACTCCTTTTCCAGACTTATTACATTTTACTCTCCTTTAGGCAATCTTTGCTCCCAGCTAAACTTCCTATTCCTTATCCTCAACCATCCCCCTCTCATCCATGCCTTTGCACCAGAAATGTACATCATTTTCTCTCTTCCGTCAAAGCATAGTTCAAATACTTTCCTCCAGAAGACTTTTTCCTAATGTCCTCAGTTGCTTATTTCATATTTATACATATTACTTCCTTCCATCAAATGTAAGTTCCTGGAGGGTAAGAGCTACTTAATTTTTGTCTTTGTATCACCAGCACTTAGGAACAGTGTCTTAATAAGTAGCTTTTCTGTCTTACTCCATTCACTAAGATTAGATCAAAATGGATACGTGACCTAGACATGAGGTCACAAGCAAATTAGAAAAGGGAAGATATTATCTATCAGACTTAAGGATGGGGATAAATTGATACGTAAACAAGGAATGGAGAGCATTGTAAGATGTAAAGTGCATGATTTTAAGTATATTAAATTTAAAAGGACTTGTACAAATAAAACTAATGTATCCAAGATCAGAAAAAAAGCAGGAAATTGAGGGAGGGAATAGTTTCTCAGATAAAGATCTCATATCTAAAATCTATAGAGAACTTTGTCAAGTTTATAAGAATATAAGCCATCTCCTAAATGGTCAAAAGATATAAGCAGGTAGTTTTGGTTTTTTTATTAAACCAAAGATACATATAGGCATATAAAAAAAATGTTCTACATCACTACTGATGAAAGAAATGCAGATGAAAACAACTCTGAGATAACATCTTACATCTAACAAATTGGCCAACATGATAAATGAAGGAAAGGATATAGAAAAATGGGGACACAAATACACAGTTAGTGGAATTGTAAACTGATTCAACTATTTTGGAGAACAATTTGGAATTATGCTTAGAGAGTTATAAATTTATGTTTACCCTTAGACCCAGCAATATCACTGTTGGGTCTGTTGCCCTAGGAGATGAAGGGAAAAGGTAAAGAGCCTACACGTTCCAAAATATTTATAATCGTTCTCTTTGTGATGGCAAAGAACTGTAAACTGAAAGAATACCCATCAATTGGGGAATGGCTAAACAAGTTGTATTATATGATTGTTATGGATTATTACTGCAGCATAAGAAATGATGAGCAGATTAACTTTTTTACAACACAGAGAGACCTATATGAAATAAGAAACAAGTAGAATCATGCAGCTACAGAATTAATATTTAAATAATAATTTGTGTCTACCTTCAGGGAAAGAACTAATAAATAGAAACCTGAAAGAATTTATATATACATTTTTTGGTCTGATGATGTCTTTTCTGGTGCAGGGACAGGAGGGATGTAGCAAGATACCTAGGAAAAAGAAAAATACAGAAAAAAATAGATAGCCTATATCTATTTTATATTGTATTTTCTACTTCCCCTTTTCCAGAAAGACCCTGTCAGTAGCCAAGCTGCAGTTTTAAGTAATTCTCCCTGGATCTGGAGAGAGAATAAATAACGACTGGTAGCTGACTGGTTTGTTGAAGAAAGATTTTCTAATAATTAGAGCTGTCTGTAAATACAGTAGATTCCTTTGTCAGTTAGTGAGTTCCCTTCATTAGGGATATCTTTATGATTGTGTGACCTCTTCCTGGACAAGTATAGAGATGTTCATCCACTGGCCAGGGGTCTAGACTAGATTATATCTTGAGAATTTTTTGAACCTAGAATTCTGGGATTCATCATTGCTACCTCTGTACTTAGACTTTATTTGATTTTCTTATCCTTTTTAAATATGTATAAAGCCCATAAATATTTTTCATCTTACCTTTTGTCTTAGAATGGATATTAAGTATCAGTTGCAAGGCAGAAGAATGGTAAGGGCTAGGCAAATGGGGTTAAGTGAATTTCCCAAGGTGACACAGCTACGTAGTATCTGAAGAAAGATCCCATAAATACTTAATATGTTTGGGGAAATAATTCCATTTCCTGGAATGGTCTATTTGGTTTGCTTTTTTTAAAGATGACTAGTTGTAAAAAAGAAAGGAATTGTGAAAAATTGATACATCACAAAAATTAAGTTATATGGCAATAGCATATGCATCCTATGCCTACTTCTCAGCATTCTTTAATGCCCATTGTTTTAGATATAGTAATTTTCTCTCCATTTACTATTGTTTTTCAGGTGTTCAATCACGTCCAACTCTTCAGTGATCCCATTTGGAGTTTTCTTGGCAAAGACACTGGTGTGATTCGCCATTTCCTTCTCCAGTTCATTTTACAGATGAGGAAACTGAGGCAAAATGACTTGCCCAAGGTAATACAGTTAGTAATTGTCCAAGGCTGGATTTGAACTCAAGAAGATGAGTCTTCCTGTTTCTAAGCCCAGTGCCACCTAGTTCCTCATTAATTATAGCTCTTGACAAACATCAGCCACATGCTAAATTTCTAGCTACAAGGAATGGACCAAAAAAAGTGACTTCTGGCCATCAGAAAATTTGAAATCAGAAGCCATCATATACCTTCCTCTCTCGGACTCTGAAGCATTTATTTATCCACATCTTTACATTACTTAACCAAGAATATTTTATTTTTGTTCTTTTCCCTGAACTATGAAGAGATATTTTTGCTCGGCTTTTGAAAAGCTTCAAAAGAGGATGGAGTAATACCTGGGGACTCAATTCACTGCCTATATAAATCCATGGGATTACACGGCCATTCAGTTACTTACGGTGCTAACCGAAATCCTCAATATAAAGGTATGTGCCAAGATGTTTTTTGTCCCCTTGAGAATATACATAAGCACTCTCACAAAATACAGGATTGGGAAAGTCAACTTCAATAGGAAGGCAACAATAGTACAAATCAAAACTTTTCCACTTGGGTATCAAGTTCGTCTGGGCTACCTCTATCTAGAGAAGCAGAGCATTGCTTAATGGGCATGAGCTGCAACCACAAAAAAGGGAACCTGCTCATTTAAAGCAGACCCACAAGTTGGCAGAGTTACACGGCTCCAGACAGGGGGTTATAGGCAAGTTAACAGTGGAAAATTTTCTGAACCTTCCAGAAACAACATCTGTTTCAAGGGGCTAGCCTTTGTTTAAATTATTTATGAAAATAATTCCTGATTTATCAGCTTAACCTCTGGATAGCCCCTTGGAACAATGATTGGCTATTGGAAATTTTAGAGTAATATTCGAATGCCAGGATCACTGTTATCATTTCACTGAAAGCACCTCAAAGTGCCTTTCACACGATATATCAAGAATATGAATGGGTCATTAGTTGCCAACCTGATCATTAGACATACCAGCTGGACCACACGGTGGCGCTCGGGTAATTAAAATGTTAACTGATTACTGATGGCACAAGTCAGGATTCTGAAAGAATCCCTTCTCCATCCACCAGGGTTATCACAAGGGAGTTTCCTTATCAGGCCACTGATGGAAGAAGGGGAAAAACAGGATCCCCAAACAAAAGCCAGGACTTAGGAAGCTGGCAGCGACAGCTCCCTATGAATCTTTCTATTCTCCTATGGCTCAAGATCTTAAGAAAAACATAAGCAATTTTTTTTCTTGCCAGCCTAAGTTAAGGATAAACTGGATTCTATTAAAGGATTAAATACAGAACTATAAAGAATACATTCCCAAAGACAGCAAGGCTTTCCCTAATGGACAATTACATGAATTTAGGTGCTAGTGATTTTTAAGAAATGAAGGGGTGGGAGAAACCCTTACATCTTGAAGTTATTAGGAAAATACCCTGGCTTGAATGTATAAAAGTACACTTTTAGTAAGCAATTATCTTGATCAAAGATTAATTTTTATTTCATGCATGAATCCAAGGATTCTACTACATCCCTTCCAGGCCAATAATATGCCTATGTCTGTGTACCCCAAATATCCAGCAAAAAAAAAATGAAAACCTTAGCCAGATCAGATAAGGTATAAGTTATTTGAATAATCATGCCAAAATAAGGCAATTGATTTCAACCTGGACAAACTAGTGGCTAGTTTTCTTTTTTCCTCCCACTAAAGAATGACTTTGGGCTATTGATCTAGATCAATTGGATGTATTTTAAACCATGTTTCCCTAACTTCTGCCTAATTGGCCTTCAAATTGATGCCTTTCTGGGACTGAAAGTTCTCTATCATCTCTTCTTTCTCTATTTCTTCTGGTTTTAGTTCAGGCTATATTTTTTAGTTTAAAGGTTTTTCCCCTTTCAGATCTTATCTTTTTTTTACTATTTTATACTGCAACATTAAAGCTTCAGTAATATGAAACAGAAAAGAGGTATTCTTATCTTTTTAATCTCTTTGAAAATGTTGCGTTAGTGGATATGGTATGTATAAACAGCAAAGTGGTTATACAAGTGGATTAGCAAAGTTAGAAGGAGGGGAGGGCAGGAATCAACCCAATGGTTCTGATGTCTTTTCAACAAACTGCAACTTAGGACTCTGGAGGCCCAGAATTCTAAGACCATTTCTGCCTGTGAAGAGCCATCTTTGGATACAGGGCATTTGTGAGTTCCTAGCACCTTTTTAACCTTTAATGAAGGCTGATCAAGAGAACCAGGTCAACCTGATGAGGATAAAGAGATAGGACCAATGCTTAAAACTTTGGTTATATGAGAAGGACCTGTTATGCCTCCTAAAATGGTAGAAGTTCCCCCTGGGGTGATGGTCTTATGTCCCCAAGGCTTGATTCAGACTTTGAGTGTGCCTCCTTTCAATCTCTGAAGTTTTCCATGGAGTGTATGTCTCAAAAATAGGGATAATTGCTTCATTCAGGCTAGTATAAGTCTAAGGTGAACCCTCAGAAGTGGATTTTCTGAAGCAAAGCTTAAATCCAAGGAGACACTTAGAGGAAAGCTAATACCAGAGCTCTAAGACTCGAGTTCCTAAGGGGGTAAAAACTGATAGTCCAAATGATACTCTCTACCCCTCCCATGACTGGCAATCTCTCCTCAAAAAAAAAACAAAACACTCTTAACCTTAGAGATGACAGCCACAAAGAGGCACAAAGCCTCTTCACCTGGGAGATGTGGCCATGGAGAAGAAAACATGTGACCAAGAACTGTAGTAGAAGTTCCTGAACCCCAGACTTCTGGAAGAGAGACAAGAGGTCCTGGAACCTCTCACCTTCTGAAGAAATGGTGTGAATTATTGAATTCAGCCTTCTAGACAAGAATCAAGAGTTTCTAGAGCAAACATTGAACATGGAGCTAGAGGAGCAACAAAGTACTGAACCACAAGGCATTTAAAGAAGCAAACCCTGGCTTTTGACTTCTTATCCTACCATGATTTCCTAAGATGGTAATGATTTAAGGGGAGCAATTGTCTTTCTAGCAACTCAAAGTTAATTTGTCTTCCAGAACCATAAGGTAGTACTTCAAGTCTGGAGGAATGTACTTCCCTGGTGGGGAATGTGGAAATAAGAACTCCTGGCAAGAGGGAAGGAGCATTATATCAACTTTTTATGTGGGTTACTACAAGTTCTGTAGTGTCGTTTTCATGATACTACTTTCTTCTGGTACATTTCTTACCTGTCTGGCTGCTGCTTCTCAGCCCCCTTTGAGGGCTCATCATCCATATCATGCCCCTAAATCTATAGATAGTCCCCAAGGTTCCATCCAGGTTCTTCTTTCCCTTTTCCCTCTCTGTTCTCTCTTACTAACCTCCTTAGCTCCCATGGATTTAACCATTAACTCTCTGTAAATGACTCCCCAGATCTCCATATACTGTATCACCAGTTAGTGGCTTATGTGGCACTTCAGTCTGGATGACCTATAGATATCTTAAACTCAATATGCCCAAAATTGAACTTCTCTTTCCCCCCTAATCCTCCTTCTTCCTAACTTCCCCATTACCTTCAAAGGTTCCACTCTCTTCCCATCAATCAAGGCTCCCAACACAGGTATCACCCTCAAATCCTCAATCTCTCTTATCCTCCATATTCAATCTGTTGCCAAGTCTTATTGTTTCTAGATGCCCACTCCCTAAGAGTCAGGTGGATTATAGATCACTCCTTCCCCAGGGTTCTCCAGTACCAGGGGCTTGAGGAGTGTCTAGTCTCTATAGTTTGTTCTAGTCCCCACCAATTATGTTCCTCCATTTTAGGGCTCTCCTGTATCTTAGTTATCTTTTGACCACAGAATAATCATAGTAGCTTTAACAAAGGAACATTCACTTCAAAGGTATAACAAGAACAAATATACATTCTCTCCAAACACCTAGGGGTCATATTCCCCCCATGTAGCCTCTTACTTTCTTTGGGTTCACAGATTAATTCAGTTCCTTTGTAGCACCGTCTCAGTAAGTTGCAAGACCACGGGCACCCTTAGTCTTGCATAAGGACTCCTTACCTTCTCAAGGGACTTCCCTGCTGGGCTGACGGCAACATTTAACACCACTGAAGTCTGAAGATCTCCAAGGTCACCATAGCTAGAGTTTCCAGGTGACTGCCTGTGCCTAGAATGAAAAATAATAAATGAAACAGATCAAAACCCAAACTCAACTCTCTGGACCTTGGAGTTGAAAGGGAAAAGGATTGGTCCTTCCCCCACACCCAGCTCGGTGCATAGTACCTATGCTGCAGGTGAGTGGGACCCTGGCCCCTCGAGTAATGCCAAAGAAAGACTGTCTCAGTCTGGAATTTTCAAAGGTGCAGCCTATGTCGGCTATGTAGCTAATGGAAAGAAAGCTGCTCTTACCTATGTGGAAGGAGAATCCAGTGTGCCTTCTCCCAGAAATAAGACTCTGCCTTCTCCGAAAGAGGTGCCTCTGTCCTGTGTGAACCTGAAATAAAGAGGACAAGCAAAAGAGCAACAACAAGGGCCTTTAATAAAGACAAAGGAATTGCAATTTAGAAGAACCATACAACACTAGAGTGTAAAAGTACCCTGAAAGGGGCAGAAGGAGTAGGATTTAAATATACTTCAACCTAGCTGGGGTAACAAATTATTTTGCAAATAGCCAAAGTCTGGGCAGTGATTAACAACATCTAGTCGGAACAATGAGCTCCAGGTGCAGTGAGTTTCTGGAGATATCACAAGACCTGCTCCAATGATGAGGTCAGTGTGGTCAAGGGAGCCCCTTCTGATTTACCATTGAGGTAATCTGGGCATGTGCAAAGTGGAATCATCTGCCCTCTATAACATTTCTCATAAAGGACTCCTTTCTCTCCATTGACTCTGTTACACCAGGATACCAGCAAGCCCTCATCACCTCAAGCCTGGACTGTTGAAATGGCCTTTTGGGTAGTCTCTCTGCCTACAGTCTCTCTCCACTCCAGGCTCCTAACTTTCAATTCAGGTCTGAAAGTGATCTCCTTGCCCTCTCCCAATTCAACCAACTCCAGTGCCTCCTTACCATCTCCAAGATCAATAGAAAATTTCTAATGCCTTTTAAAGCCCTTCATAACCTTGATCCCTTCCTACCTTTCCAGGCTTCTTGAAACTTTACTTCTCTTCCACAAACTCCATGATCCAGTGCTACCGGCCTCCTTTCTATTTCTAATGTGTGATGCTCCAGTTTTCACTGGCTGTATGTCCCCCATGCTTGAAACTCTTTCTCTCCTCTCCCCCTGGCTTCCTTGGCCTCCTTCACATATAATCCTTCAGACTTCCACCTTCTGCAAGAAGAACACATTAACTAAGGTAACTTCCCTCTGAGACCATCTTTAATTTATCCTTCACAAATATGGTCTGTATATAGTTGTTGATACTGTCTCCTCTGTTAAACTGTAAGTTCCTTGAGATCCTAAACAGGTTGGAATTTTTCCCCTGTCTTTGTACCTCCATGATCAGCGGGTATTTAATAAATGTTTGTTGACCTGATTTCAGAGGTTATATGATAGTGAGTGAAATGCCATTCTTGGAGTTAAATAGTACACATTATAAGAAGGGTTACATGAAAGAGTTACTGATGAGATAATCAGTTATTCAGAGGTATTTAGAGATCATCTTTCTCAAAAGTATTTAAATATAATCTTTTTCCCCCCAAGGAACATGCAGCATTAAGAAATCCCCTTCTCTCTCAAGAAGTTCTATTCTCAATAATCTCCAGTTTGGAATTACACACAAATCACTGTGCAGAGAGTCTCCCTTCTGTAGAAGGCTGTGTTCTGGGATCCCACTATTTAGACAATGCTACATCCTCTTGCCTCTACAAAGGAACTGGAGAACAGTGTTCACCTAAATCTGATTCTTCAATGTGCTTCTCCCAAGCTGCTGGGGGAAACCCACTTGAAGGCCTCCTTTCTCTGATACATTCAGAAAAGGAAACAGAAAACAAGGCAGCCAAACACTTGAGGTCCAGGAATTCCCCCTCTTTAGTCCTCTAGGCAAGAAGTGTATGTGCCAAAAATCCCCATTATTTGTTGTTGGAGGGGAGGCAGGAGAAATGGCAGAAACACAACATGGAGGGGGAGACCAGAGACAAAGACAGAGAAATACACAGAGACAAAGAGAGATGCAGGGAGGGAGGGAGGGAGGCGGGGGGAGAGAGAGACAGAGACAGAGAGAGAGACAGAGAGAGAGAGAGACAGAGACAGAGACAGAGAGAGAGAGACAGAGAGAGAGAGAGAGAGAGAAGAGGGAGGAGGGAAACAAGGAGGAAGGAGTGGGAAGGGCAGAGATACACAGAGGGAAAGAGGAAAGGAGAGAGAGGAGAGGGAAAGAGAAGAGAGATACGGGGATGTAAAGCTGGAGGGGAGATACAAGGAGGTGAGAAAGGTGATAAAAAGGGAAGGAGAAAAAAGGGAGAAAAGGAAGTGATTATACAGATAGGGAGGAGAGACAAAGACAGAAATACAAACAGACAGAAAGGAGGGAGAGAGAGAAAGAGAAAGACAGAGAGGGAGGGGGATGAGCTAGGCAGGGAGAGAGTCAGAAAAAGAGAGTCAATATTATCCCTATGAACATGGGCAACTCACTAATCTTTTCTAGCCTCAATTTCCTCATCTGTAAAAATGAGCCCAAAAGTTGAACAACCAACCTTTTGGGTTACTATGAGGAAAGCATTTCACCACTCAAAATACTATATAAATGTAAGATATCAGTACAGTCAGGGGGGGGAAAAGTACTTGAGATTGAAAATGTAAGAAAAAAACTCAGGTAAATGAAGGGAGAAAGCTGATTCAGTTTATGACATCTTTAAGAAAATGCCAAGGATCTGGGCATAGGCCTATAAACCTGTTGCCAAGAGGTTGAGACTGGCAACTTTTTTGAGCTGGGGAGTTCTGATCTTCAGTGAAACCATGACAAAGTAGTAATGTGATGATGAAGAGGTGGGGACTACAGAGTTACTGAGATGGATGATCCAATTCATAAATGAAAGAAGACAAAGCACTTGAGCCAATCAGGAGTAGGACTGATCCTATGTGTAACCCCTATACTTGTAGTCTGGGCAAGATAGGAAACTCAATGTGTAAAAAAAGGGGAGAAAATGTCAATGAAAGATTCTGATGGGGAGAGGAAGGGAAATTAATAATTTTTCCTCCTAATATTGCTTTTATGTGCCTAAATTGGTAGACTATAGCTATTTGAATTTTAACAATGGTTGCCTAGAGTAGTTACTATTATTTAAGCCATCTGGAGTCCAATATTATGAAATGAGTTTATAGAATCAAAGACTTAGAGTTGGCAGGGACTTTCTAGGTCACCTATTCCATCATTCTCATCTTACAGGTAAGGAAACTGAGGTTCAGAGAGTTGACAAGTGCCTTGCCCAGGGTCACAAAACTAGTGAGTGTAGAAGTGGGGATTTGAATCCAGGTCTTCCTGGTATATAAAGCGATGGAATAATTCACTTCACTGTCTCTATTCCTTTCAGAGATGGTCCTTAAACCTTGTTTTCTCCTCTAAATCATGTTGTTCTTTTTAAACAGTTCTTTTGTACCCAATTACTAGACAATAAGCTCTGGTGGTAAATGGATTCTGTGTACCACTAGGATAGCAATATGAGGATACCAAGGATCTGGCTCTGAATTTTTTTAACCTTTGGATTTTCAGATTATTTATTGGAGAAATTAGGGGAAATGTAGGGGGAAAAACAAAAATTTTCTATAGATGGCAGCAGATCTGTCCTAAGTGAAGAATTGTATCTGAGATTTTACTTGCTTTTATGTGCAAACATGGGGGTTAAAATTAGGGAATGTAGAAGATAGGATATCTGTAAGTAGGTCATCTTGAAGCTTATAAAGTTGTTTTTTTTTCATTTCTCTTGAGAATATATATGAGGAAGTGAGAAGTTTAGAATAAAATTAAATTTGATATATTCTATCACCTGTAGCACGTGTATTTTATACTTAACCATCCCTGCATCAAGTCTGAAAGAAATAGGTCCATTATAGAGAGGACTTCTTGAGCTGGAGTCAAGAAGACCAAAGTTTGAATCCTTCCTCAAACTAGCTATGTAACCCTGGATGAGTCTGAGTTTCTTCATCTGCAAAATTGGAATAATAATAACAATACCTCCCTCATAGGATTGTCATCAAGTTAATAAATCTTTGAAAAGCATTTTGTTAACCTTAAAGTATTATGTGAATGGTAATTATTATTATTCTTGTTAATTAATTAAATATAGTCATTGGAGGCAATTTGTATTTCTAAAATCACTTCTATTGGTGTCAAGATATATATTTAGGGCACTGATAACTGGAAAGCAATTTTATATATCTCTAGTTTTATTTAAATAAACCTCATGTATTCTAGACTCAGTATTCTCTGTTACACACTGGAGAACTATAACGTACAAATGACAAATGTGAAATTTACTGCAAGGCAACAGGAAACCACTAAATGGTCCCCACTGGACAGAAAGTTTTCCTCACATCTTTAAGCATAAAAGCTATGCCCAAAACTTGTGTCAGTAGCACTTAATATACTATTCTTCTCGTTGCCAACTTTGGTTTACAACACCCTAGAGTATCTCCAGTTATCTTATGGAATGACTTTAAAAATCCTTAAAATGAAATGGATCTTGAGTAACTTTAAAGCAATGCAGCATTTTAAAAGGGGGTGGGGAGAAGACAAGAACCAAACAAGCAATATTGTTACCCACTCTGAAATGGCCGGGAATCACTGACCTCTGCTGGTACCACCTAGATAAATGAACGACAACTCTCAGAACGCTAAATGGTCCCTCTTATTACAGGGAAAGTGGGAAGAAAACGACTAGCCTCAAAAGGTACGTTTGCCTGATACTATAGCTCCATCCAGTGGCAATTCCTGCTGGCATAGGGCCAGGCTGCTTGGCAAAGTACAAGAGAGATGAAGCAGGTACCAAAGCTAAGAAAAGAACACAGTAACTCAATTGGCCTCAATAGCTTGGCTTCCATTGAGAACTCTACCTGTATGGAATTCTGTCATTCCAGTGCGCTCAGAAGAGATCAAGGCTACAGCTACATAACATCCTCTTTAAGAAAGGAAGGATCCAAATCACCTAAGACACAGACTGCTCCTGAGATGCTTTCAGATAACTTGATATTTATATATACTAGAGAGAGTATAGGATTGGCAGGCCTTTCCATTGGCTAGCTTGTTGGCATTGTGGTGGATAATAACCGAGGAAACAATCTAAGCTATGCAATGTATTAGCAAAACAGAGATAATATTCAAGTCAAAGGACTCCCCAGTCATTCCAAAGACACTAAATACAGAGTGAGACAAATGTTTATGTATTAAAACCAATTGATCAAATAAGACCAATTAATTAAAAAATAATTAACCAGAATACAAAATGAGGTCATCTGTTTACTAATTGGAGGAAAGGCTAGAGACATTCCAAGTTGGGAAGGGAAGATAAACAGATATAATTCTCCAAAAAACTCCAAAAAGAAGTGACTCCTCTCCCTCTCAAGTATCTGTATTTAATCAAATGAACATGGAAAAAATAACCAGTAATAATGATAACAATAATCAGTAAGGGACAAGCTTTCCGATTAGACATATAGGTTGCTTGATATGTACAATTGTGAGAAAATTCGTTGCTTCAATCTTCAGATCAGACTGGTTTTCTGGTCAACATGACCTAGTTCCTTAGTTAAAGGTCTCTAAGCCGCGGGTAGAGGTGGTCTGGCTTTCCAGCCATGCAGGACTGGATAAATAAATAATTAAAAACTTTCTCACAATTTCTATAATCAAAGTTTTCTCACAATACAGAGCTTGAATGAAACCTATAATGAATAGAAAAGGAACTGAGCTAGCTCCAGAATGGAGTCACAAGATGGAGTCATTGTACTTCACTCAGTTCCCAGAGCATGAAAGTGGAAAGTTAAATATCTTCACTTCAGACTTTTTCTTTTCTTAATAGGGCATAGCATAGGGGATAGAAAGCTGGGCTTGGAGTCATGGAGAACTAGGTTCAGAACTACACCTTGACACTTACTCTGGACAAGCCACTTAACCTTTCTGAGTCAGTTTCCTCATCTGTAAGATAAGGTAGTTTAACTAAATGGTCTCTAAGGTCCCTTCCAGTTCTAAATCAGTGATGATATTTGTTATTTAGTTGTTTCATCCGTGTCTGATTCTTTGTGACCCTTTTTGGGGGTTGGTCCTTCCAAAAGAGCACAATCTTTCCTTAAAAAGTCCACAAATGCCTTAAGCGTTGTATCATTGCATCTTCAAGCACTTAATAAGCCCCTACTATGTGCCCAGCACTGTGTCTTAAGAAAGGATACAATTTTTAAAAAAAATGAAACTATCTCTGCCATCAAGGAACTTACATTCTCTAGGGGGAGAAATTAAACACAAAAAAAAAAATATACAAAGGATATCTAAAATAAGAACCTCTGAGACATTTTAGAAAGAATTCCAAACTAAAGAGCAGACATGAAACTATGTGAATACAGGAGAAAGGAATTTTTGTCTGAATTACATTACAGGGAAAGAGCTCTGTACTGGAAATGAGACACAGGCTTTATTTAATCCTTGCTATGTAATTTATTGGACAGCTAGTTGGCACAATGGATATAAGGTGCTGGCCCTGGAATTAGCAAGATTCCTCTTTATGAGTTCAAATCTGGCCTCAGACACTTAGCAACTGTGTGGCCCTGGGAAAATCACTTAACTCTGCCTCAGTTTCCCCATCTGGAAAATGAGCTGGAGAAGAAAATGACAAATCAAGAAAACCCCAAATGGGGTCACAAAGAGTTGGATATAACTGAAACAACTGAACAACAACAACATATAATTTACATACTGAATAACTAGGCAATCTGCTTTACCTCTTCTAGATCTTCATGTCTTTTTTTTTTTATCTGTGAAATTATAGGGGATGGACTTAGTGGTCTCTGATAAAAATGTTTACCATGATAGTGTTTACAAGTCAAGTCTGGAATTCAGAATCTCCAGGGATCTGGTATGCAGTTTCCAAAGCACCATAAAGCTAGGTACCACAGTGTATTATAGAGCATTGGGCCTGGAGTCAGAAGATGTGAGTTCAAATCCAGACTCAAACACTTACTAGCTGTGTAATCCTGGGAAATCTTTTAACCTCTGTTTGCCTCAATTTTCTCAACTGTAAAATGGGGATAACAGTAGTTCCTGCCTTGTAAAGTTGTTATGGGAATCAAATGAGTTATAATTGTAAAGTGCTTATCACAGTGCCTAAAACATAGTAAGCACAAAATAAATGTTAGCTATTGTTATTTTATATAAATATATCACATAATTTCAGTGGAAGGAGCAATGACTTGTATGGACAAGTTCAAATATGGCTTTCTATGTGGTTTCCAAATTTATGTGGATGTTAAAACTATTATATTGGCATTCATACTCGGCATTTATATTTGAGGAAAACATAAAAATAATAATAGTTACATGAATATTTATCTTGGCAGAATTCCTCCTGGAGAACTATAAATCATAGAAGGAGAACTAGTCTGCTAATAAAGAATGGAAAATACTAAAAGACTATTCTGCCTTATTTTCCTTCATCTAGTTTTCCTACATTCTTCAAATCAGTCTGATGTAAGACCAAATAACCCTGTGAAGTAAACAGGAATAATGTAATTTGGTATCTAATACCACAGTGCTGATTAGTAATAGAAAACCTTCTGGGACTATTATATCAAACCATATCATATTAATCAGTGTGCATTAAAGCCTATAGTTTGGGCCTTGATGCTGAACAGTAGGGAAAGAAAATGAGTGACATGTTTTATATTATTATATTACATATAATATATTGTATATGTAATATATAACATATAACATATAATTATATAACATATTATTATATATTTATATAAAGCAAAAATAAAAGTTGATTTACTCACTGAATAATTGCATAAAAACAAAATGTAATAGAATCTTAAGATTATAGAAGTAGAACTGAATGAGATCTCCAACCTGGAAGAGACTAAACTAACCCCTCCCCCATTTCATTGATGAAGAAATTGAGGCCCAGCAAGGTGAATTGACTTGCCCGATATCACAGTGGTAGCAAAGTGGCTTTGTGGAAAGAGGGCTAACCCAGGAATCAAGAAGATCTTCATTCAAATCTTGCCTCTTACTCATACTTCTTGGGTGATCGAAGGCAAGTCACTTAAAACTCTTAGTATCATTCTGATACCTTAATTCTCAGTTCCTCAATCAATTCATTTCCCAGGACTTACTCCACCTCATCTCAGCTATCAAAGAGATGGTGATAAGCTCTGTCTTTCCATCATCTCCAAATGATCCCCTTCCATGTTCATTAACTTTGAAATGTCCTTATCTGATTATAATCTGCTGCCACTCTTTTCCCTCTGCTTTACCTGTTCTTCAGCCTCATTACAACCTCCAATCCCTCCACCCAAGTTCTTCACCGGGCTATCAGCCTGGCATTAGCTACCATCTCCCCTTCCCCATCTTGAACCCTTGTTGAACCAGTTTAACATTACTGCTTCCATGTACTGAGTTCCTTTACCCTTTATCCTATCAAAGTCTTGCCCTTCTACCTTCCAGAATGCACTGCCTTTGTTCCTGCCCATATATTGCTGAACAAAAGTGGGGGGAAAAATCACATGATATCATTTCATGGTATACTTGCTCATTTCCAACTGACATACTCATAATAAGCATTTTCCCAAGGTCACTGTCAATATAATAAGTGTCTGAGGCTAAATTTAAACCCAAGACCTCTCAACTCCAGACCTAGCTCTTGAACCACTGAGCCACTTAGCTAAGGAAAGTTGAAATTTTATTCAGAGTTATTTTTGTTGTTCAGTCATGTCCAACTCTTTGTGATCCCATTTAGGGTTTTCTTGACAAAGATACTGAAGTGGTTTTCCATTTCCTCTCTCCAGCTCATTTTACAGATAAGGAAACCAAGATAAGCAGGGTTAAGTGACTCACCCAGGGTCACACAACCAGTGTCTGAAGCCAGATTTGAAACCAAGATGAGTCTTCCTGACTTCAGGCTCAATACTTTATCCACTACACCACCTACTTGCTGAGGGGTGGTTTTTCAACATTTACCTACATACTCCAGCATGATTTTCTTCCTATCAAATGGAAAAGTTCTCATTCATGTCTCCAGAAAATTCTTTCACCCATTCAGATCAGTTTTTTCCCTCATCTTGAAGCTATGATAAACATAACTTCTCTTGGGCTAATCTTCCAGACCATCATTCTTAGAGAAGGTCTGACTCTCCAGATAGCAGTCTTAGTTCTCACCAAGGTATGCTATGATTCATGGCTGAAATGGGGCAGTAGAAGGATACATCTTCTTTAAAAGAGATAGAATGGATAGAAGGACTGGCAGAATTCAAGAACTGTCAAAAAGATATATACCTGTGTGAGATTCATGAACTTAAGAAAGGAAGTATGGTAAAGCATATTGGATGAAGATAAAAGAAGGGAGAAGTAAAAATGATATCATGGCCAGGTGGAAAATGATGAGCTCCTATCATAGATCACCAAGTTTGCATGGGAGCAGGATATAGTTGTGATGGGGGACTTCAACAACCTACCATCTGTTGAAGGATACACTCTGCTAAAAAGATTTATTTATATTTTTAAAAAACATGTTTAATATGTATAATTCTGTTTTTAGAAGATAGAAATCATCAGAAGAAATACTGTCCTATACCAGATTTAACCAACAAGGAGGAACTAATAGCTAAAATATAAATAATGGACACTTTGGGAGAAAGTGACCGTGTCACCTTGAAGTCATGGTAGATGATGAGGGGAGTACAAGGCATAATCTGATTTCTTATATCTGTTATTTGGGGTCAAACTAGATTATACTCTACTTAGTGGGGATCAGGAAGACTTGGGTTCAAGTCCTACTTCACACACTAAGCTGCAAGACCCTTGGGCAAGTTACTTAACATGCTGTTCAGTTTCCTTAGCTGGAAAATGAGGGAGTTCTGAAGTTCCCTCCAGATCTAGGCTTATGATCCTATGAATTTCAAAACGTTCAGAGAAAATATTGGTATGATTCAATGAACTGAGTCTCCAAAAGTGTAGTTTATTCAAGAGATGGGAGATACAATCACAAATAATTCCAAGAAGAAAAGGGAGAACATTTTTTTAAATGCACTGTATGGAGACTCTCCAGTGAAATCATACAGGGAAAGGCATGTAGGTAAATAAAGCCAAGGCAATAATAAACACAAGACTACAACAACATAAATTGAAAGAACAATCAACATAAAATAACAAAAAAATAAAGTTATAAAATTATATAGAACAAACTTGATCCCAACTATACATCCTCCCTCTCCTTTACAAAGGTACAGCCCTGGGTAAATAATAAGGTTGTTCACTGGTGTGGAATATTGCTTATATTGTCAAGCTTTTTCAATTTACTGATCAATTTTGCTGATTTTTTCCTCTTCTTTTTAAAAGAATCTTTGTTATATGTGTTGAATTGGGACAGCTCTGTAGGAAGGGAGGAGGCATAAATAGGAGAAAATTTAGCCAATTTAAAAACAAAAGATCAATAACAAATATATTTTTAAAACAGACATATATAAAAGATGAAAATATAATCAAGAACAAATACAAAAGAACAACATAGTGTCATAAGCATAATTACAGAAGTGTGTCTTTGTTATGATGATGACATGGAAGGTCCTAGCTGGTCCCAGCTCCCCATTCTTAACCCTAGAAACTCCTCCAGCAGTGATTTAAATGAAACAGTGATTTAAAAAAAAAAAAAAAGACCAAAGGGAAATACTAGTAAACTCTTCCATACATTATAGGACTGCACAAGATTTGAAGCCTATAGGTCCTACAAGTAGTGGTATTCAAGAGGGTTCTGAAGCCAGCATTATTTTGAATAAGAAGGCATGAAGCTAATAGGATCTTCTCCCTAGCCTATTGGGGCACAGTATAAAATGGATCCAGGCTGAGTACCAAAAGAGTGGATGAGGGTAAACCCAGGGCACACACATCCAAGAGGTATGAAGCCAGAACTTGTATCAGAGCCATAGCAAGGACTGGCTCCCTGCGAATGGCTACTCAAGGAGGTTGGCAGCATCAGAGACCATATCAAGGGGATAAGAGAGCAGAGGAGGGAGGGGGAAAAACTACCAGGAGTACTGAGACCCCTACAATCTCTGACATCCAATAGAATTGCTGTGCTTAGGACCACAGCAGAGAATTGTGCCTACTCCCACTTTGGTGATAATGTAAGAGGAAGAGAATTCAAATAAATAGGATAATTTTGTGACTCTCTTATACTAGGTCTAAAGTCAGCAGAAGCACTTTAATGGTAGTTAAATGAGATCATATCAAAATTATTTCTTCTCTGTAATAACATCTCTGTACCTCAGTTTTATTATCTATAAAATGTGACATTTGGATTCAATGGCCTTAAAACTCCATTTTAGCCCTAATGTAACATCTAATGATCTTATAAAGTTAAGTTCGCATGACTTGCTCTTAATGAATCCATACTGATTCTTAGTAATCTCCATTTCCCTTTCTAACTGCTAACAGCAGGTTAGCACTTATTAAATTGCAAGTTTAATAATATGTTCTCGAATTCGTCTGGGGATAAATTGTAAGCTCACCAACCTAATGGAGTTTGTGGAATATAAATGAAAATTAGGATATCTGCCCTCTTGAAGTCCTGTTTTCTATGAATCCTCAAAGATCACTGATTTAGTAATCATATCTTTAATTGTCTTTATTATCTTTAGATGCAATTCATCTGGGTTAGGTAAATAAATAGCACTCATATAGAGCAATTAAGTATTTTTTTCCATCACAAACATCAGCTTATTTTGTAGTTTAGTCTTCCTTTCACTGGTAGAGAAAAAAACTCATAGAAAACTTGGATAATTTCTTCCATCTTTAGTCTATTTATCATATAATGCACAATTTCATCCTTAAATGTTCTCAGAATGATCTGGCCTGATTGATTCTTTTGCCATGATCTCTGTAAAACTTTTTTCTTCCTACTACTTTTTACTATTTTATAAGGTACATTGCTTATAATATTTCACCACCTTTACCCATAAAATTTTACAAATAAGTTTTTTATTCTAAACTGGTGTCCTTGGCTACCACATCTCTCTGGTCAAGAGGTTAAATGTTTGCTGGCTGGGGTGATTTCTTTTCTGGCCTCTGCTTCGTGGCAACTAATTTAAATCAGTAAAACTACCTTAGAAAATGGTGATAGTCTGTGTTCTTATATCTACTTTTCATTTTCTGGGATCAGTGACTTGTTAAAATAGAAGACACAGAACTTATATTATCAATTGCCTGTTATATATTCTAATTTTGTTCTTATTTAACACTGATGCTTATATTTTATATGTGATGGTCCAATTGTACACAAATAGCTTATGTGTTAAATAGCTATTGCTTCTGTAATCAGTAGTTTTCTGTGTGTTAAAAAATTGTTTTTGAGGGGAAAGCTAAGTGGCTCAGTGGATGGAGAGCTGGGTCTGGATACAGAAGGTCCTGGGTTCAAATTTGACATCTGACACTTACTAGCTATGTGTCCTTGGGCAAGTCACTTGACCCCCACTGCCTAGTGGCACTCTATCTTAGAATCAGTACTGTGTATTAGGTCCAAGGCAGAAAAGTGGTAAGTTGAGAGCTGAGTTTCATAACATCAGATGGGTTCAATCCATTAATGAATAGTCTTTACCTTCATTTGTATAACCAGTTACATATTCACCTAATAATATTATCCTTTAGGCCACAGCTCTCCAAAAGTCTATTGTGAGAGACTTAAAAATTCTTTGCTGATAGACAGACAATTTCCATGGAATTTCCATATGCTACTGATCTAATGTGGGTTTGAATGATCCTTGAAACAGTTGTTTTCCCTATCCAAACAGCTGCTACAATATCACTGGAAGTCATTGAAGTGAATGTCTTACTACTACAGACTTCAACTTTTGCACATTTCTTTGGAATGATATTCATTCTTTAAAATCACAGAACTAAAGATCCTGCAAGAGAGCATGACGTTGAGGAGAGCCAATATGTTAAATGATAGAATCATCTTCTGAAGATCTGAAAAAGTGGAAGAATGTGCCAAAATGAGTAAGATGAAATTTAATTGGGATATATGGAAAGTCCAGCACTGATTAAAAAAATGACTCTAAGTACAGGATAGAAGGGCAAAACTAGACCAAAATTCATGTTATTACAAGATCTACATGTTTTAGTAGATAATCAGATCCATATGCCTCAATGATGTGAGAAATAGTTTTCAAATAATGAAATATTGCCAGCTAATGGAGGTGGGGAGGGACGAAAGGAGGGAGACAATTTGGATCATAACTTCAGGAAACTATGGAAAGTTGTTATTAAAATAAAAATAATTTTAAAAAATAAAATAATGAATCTTAGAAATAGGAACTGGACCTATGGTTCCATTGGTATAGGGAACTTTCAGATGTAGAAACTTCCTCAATCAATACAGTATGGCATAGTCTTTGAGAATTTCATGAAACATTAAGAAGTTAAATGACTTTTTCTGAATCATAGAGCTAGTGTGTTTGAGAGGTAAAATTTGAACCTAGGTCTTCATAAATTGAGGTCAGATCTCTATCTACTATGCCAGGCAATCATGTGATAGTTGACTGAATTCAAAGAAGTACTGTGGTCCAGATTAAGAGCTATACTATTCCCATTGTACTCTGACATGATCACCCTACATCTAAACTATTGTGTCTAATTCTGCATAAATATTTAATAGCCTCTGACAAATTAGAATACACTTATGAGCAAGTAACTTGGGTAGTGAAATATTTTGAAATTTTTACATGTGGATCCATGGAAAGAATTGGAGATATTTAACATGGGAAAGTGGAAATTTAGAGAGATATGATGGCTAGAGTCTCTAATTTGAAAAGAAGTCATTTGGAACAAAGATTAGGCTTCTATTCCCTGGTCTCTGAGGTCAGAACTAGAAAAAATGGCTGTATATTATATATAGGGGAGATTTCACAGAAAGAAGGCTTTCCAAAAAGTAAAGTGGTCAGGGAACTAATTTTGTTATTTTTTTAAAGGAGTGAGTTCTCTTTCACCAGGGGAATTCAAGGAGAAGCTGATCTACCACCTTCCCAGGATGTTCTGTAAGAAGATGCTTACATCGACTATGGAGCCTCAGAGGTCTTTTCTAATTCTAGTATTAAATGTATATACCACAACAAAAAGGATTGTGGAGAAGATGAATTTGTTGACACCAACCCAAGTTGGGGATCTTGTCTATAAGAAATTTCTTTTTTTTATTATGATTAAACATATGAGGGAAGATACTTTCTCATTACCATTTTGTCTAGTATTATCATATAAAGTGTAAAACAATTTAAAAAATTTAATTAGGGCAGCTAAGTGTGGCACAGTGAATGGAGCATCTAGAAGTTAGGAAGATCGGAATCAAATTCAGCCTCAGATATTTATTGTATGACCCTGGGCAAATCACTTAACCCAGTTTGCCTCACGCTGGAGAATGAAGTGGCAAACTACTCCAGTATTTTTACCAAGAAAATCCTCAAAGAAAATAATTGGACAACTATGAAATTAAATGCCTGTTACATATCCAAAGCAATATGAAATTATGTTTCTTGTTGCCTTTACATGTATTCACTATGCTTAGTACCAGAGGATGCAAAGATAAAATCAAAACTGTCCCTACCCTTAAAGAGCTTTAAATATCCTGGAAAATTTCAACATTAATGAAACAGGTAAATTTGAAATAATTAGAAGAGGGAATAAGCACCAAAATTTGAAGGGACCTGGAAAGGCTTCACATAAAAGGTAGCCCTTGGGCTGAGCTTTTAAAAATTGCTTAAGGATTCTAAAGAGGCAGAGGTGAGAAGGAAGTGCATTCCAGTCATAGAGGATAGCCTCTTCAGTTGCAAAAAGATAGGAGTCATACTGCCTAGAAAACTAGTTTGTCCAAATCCTCAAATCCAGGAAACAAAATAATATGAAATGTCAGAAAAGGTAGGTCAAAATCAGATAGTGGAGGATTTTATATTTTGTTCTAGAAGAAATAGGGAGCCATTGTGAATTTTGTGCAAGGGAGAAAGGCAATAGAGTCAAATATGTTCTTTGGGAATATTCCTTTAGTAGGTCTATGTAAGATGGATTGGAGAGGACTAGAAGTAAGAAAACCACTTAGGAAACTATTGCAATAGTCCAGGCAACTTTACCAAAAGAGAAGAGGAGATATTTTAATACATGGAAGAATGAATATTGGAGGAAGTTAATGTTTTAAATTACTTTTCTTTTTTTGATGGTCTGAATCTTATATATAAGGGGAAAAAAAGGTTTTACTTCTTTCTACACCACAATGTGTTGCATGTCAGCACTATGGACACAGGAAATGCTAGTTGAGAGTGATTAGATGAAGCAGCACTATGGCAAGGGACAGCGCCTAATTGCTTAGACAGAGTTGTATTGTATCTCCCAGCTGGATGTGACACGTGGTGAGAATTTTAAAGGGGTAGCAAAAGGAGAGTCTACTCCTGGGAGTATGAACATCTGGCCTGTTTTGATGGAGTCTTCTTGTAATTGATTTGGTTGCTTACAGAGAATGATTTAGGCAAAGGGGAGCATCTCATCTTTGGATAGGGAGTGGCTGCAATGTCAGGACTCCCAGGACACCTTCCTTCCAAATAGATTGCTATGTTTCCCAGGATGCTAATTCTTAGTAAAGCAGTTAGAGTTGCTGTTTTTAATACCCATGTTCCTTCCCCTAAAGCTTCTTGTGGGCAGTGTTATTAGGAATCTCTCCACTGTCTCTCTCAGAAGGTCAGCCTACCTATATAGACAGGTCTGTGGGGTTAAACACTTCTTGAGGCAGCCTCCACTGTATCTTTGATATGGTTTCTATATGTGGCTGCACCATCAAACTTTGGGCAAGTTTTAAAGCCCTAAACACAATAATGGATATCAATGGATATCAGTATTGCTTGCCAGCTCTGGGAGGGAGGAGGAAAGGGGGAAAGGGAGACAATTTCAATCATATAACTTCAGAAAACTTATGTGGAAATTTGTTATTACATGTAATTGATAAAAATAAAATATTTTATAATGAAAAAATGGATATCAGTATTTGTCAGAAATTCCGACAGGAGACAAGAAAGAAGAGCAAGCTGGCACTAGGAAAACGTATTTGATGCTCAAAAAAAAATAATTTGAGTCTTGTAAACCTTTACCTGTTTCACTTACTATATTTTGCCTATAATGATTTGAAGTAGATCCCTTTTAAGATACCTAAGAAGATGGAGATACTATGAAAGGGGACTTCTCTTCCCCATAATATTATGGAAGGGGGCAAGCAAGAAGTTTCATCCTCTCCTAAGTGTCCAGCTTAGTCATGAGAGATCTAATAAAACCAGAGGAAAAACTTGGCTGCTGGAGCCCAGTAGATGGCACCAGTGAACTGGACTCTGGGCTAGATGACCCAAGAAAACAGTACATTGAAGAAATAGTGGTATCTGCCTATAGTGCAATATCCAGTGAACACTGCTGATCAAGAGTTTCTTGTACCTATTTTTATTTCCCCTAGCTTCGTGTGCACCAACTCAGCTGAGGTTATACCTTATACATTACTTGTCTGTCATGATCTGTTGTACTTTTCCCTAGTGAAAAAATTCCTGGTTACAGCTCTGAGCAAAATCACTTTTAGTACATGCTGAAAACCACAGTCACACCCAGTTGCAAATGGATACTATCATATGACTAGAGAGAGTCAAGCATAGAAAAATCAGAGTGCCTTGCCAGTCCCTAGATCAATAGAAAATAATTCCTTAAGAGAAAGGATGTGGGCAGGGGGGAGGCTGGGTGGCTTAATGGATTAGGAGCCAGGCCTAGAGACAGGAGGCCCTGGGTTCAAATTTGGCCTCAAACACTTCCTAGTTTTATGACCCTGGGCAAATCACTTAGCTCCCATTGCCTAACCCTTAGTACTCTTCTGCCTTGGAACCAATACACAGTATTGATTCTAAGACAGAAGGTAAGGGTTTAAAAGAAAGAGAAAGGATGTTTAGCCCATTTAGAAGTAGAAAAGGACATTAGAGTTGGGGTGAAGTATAGTCTATATACTTCAAGAAAGGGCTGATATCCCAGGTTTCTCTCAGATACTTAATAGCTTTATGACCCTGAACAACTCCCATGACTCTGTTTGCCTCTGTTTTCTCATTTGTAAAATGAGCTGGAGAAGGAAATGGCAAACCACTCCAGGATCTCTGCCAAGAATACCCCAAATGGGGTCATGAAGAGTCAGACACAACTGAAAAATAACAATATGTACAACAACAAAAATGAAACAGGCATCACTATCATAAGCGAGTGAAGAAATAACACAAAAAACCTGTTTCTGGTAAAGTTAGAGGTAGGAGCTGAGATAATCATCAAAGATTCTAGAACTACATTACTACTATGAACTCTGAAGCAATAATTATAAAATGGACCACACTCAGATAATGATACTCCTCCTAGTATCCAAGTTATGCAAAAATCTGATTTGATATCATTCTCTTTCCTAAGAGATAGGAACCGAGAAATCCACCTGCTTCTAAAGTCACCAACAATCCTGAGAAGTCAAGAACAGGTTCCTTCTGAAAATGGCAGAAAACAGTTTAGAAGTCACCAGCTATTCCAGTACAATGTGGTCTCCCCCAATTGATAGCTTCAGGGTTGTACATCAGCTTCAGCACATTTAAATCATTATCTTTGTTTTTTGTTCCCCCCCGCAAGAGTTATGTTTTGAGATTTTGAGAACCCAATTGGGAGAAAAAATGTCCCTAAATATAAACTATATCCCCAAAATTAAATATCTTTGAAAGAGAAAAAGAGATAAAGATGTACATTGAAAGATTACATGGATTATAGACCACAGTACAGTTTTATGCAAGGCAAATGTGTTTGTTTATTTGCTTGCTTGTTTGCTGTTGTTTTGGAGGCAGGTTGTAAGGGAAAATCCTAGAGCTTTAAATTTAGTTTCCAATCACCTTCTGAAATTAGAAGGGCAAATATTTTTACAAGCCCTGTGATTACATTGGAATATGGAATCTATTAAGGAGTCATTCTCTATCACTGCATATTATCACCTACTTTGCAACAAAAAGTCAGTTATCCAGAGCAGTGATTCCCAAAGTGGGTGCCACCACCCCCTGGTGGGTGCTGCAGCAATCCAGGGGAATGGTGATGGCCACAGGTGCATTTATCTTTCCTATTCATTGCTATTAAATTTTTTAAAAAATTATTTTCCAGGGGTGCTAAGTAATATTTTTTTCTGGAAAGGGGCAGTACGCCAAAAAAGTTTGGGAACCACTGATCTAGAGCAACTGAGAGGATCAGTGACTTTCCCAGGTCACACAATTAGGATGTGTCAGCAATAGGACTTCAAATCTTTCTCTTTCTGAGGACACATCTTGTTCTCCATCCTCTATGTCATATTGCCTCTCAAATAGATATAGAGATATAGATTGATCCATGAGAGAGATATGAAAAAAAAAACAGATGATGAGAGAGACAGATGTGTGTGATAGAAGTCTGTTCTTCAATCCATATCTTTATAACTGCTGTCAGATCTCTATCCCTTTGGTCAAACTGCCACTGACAAGTCATAATTCTATTTTATAGATGAAGAAATTGAGGCACAAAGAAGATAACTATCTTGCCCAACTCAAACAACTATCAAAAGGCAAATCCAGCACTCAAACCCAGCACTTCTGAATCCAGTCCTCTTGGCTATGCCAATTGGACTCCAAAAGATAGTGTTATCAAAACAGAATACTGCCTCGTGCTAACAACACCCCTAATGAGTATGGGGTTGTGTATAGCCTTTTCAAGAATTTAGGGAACTAAATAAATCATCTGACACCAGACATACTTGTTTTGAGTTGACAGTAGGGGAAAACCCTGTCTTTTCCCCTGTTCACTTATATATTAAAGTAATAGAAATTGAAACAAGATGCTGAGTTGTTTTTTTCATAATGATGAGTAAATCTAAGTGGATTTTCTTCCTCTTAGTTTACCACAATGGCATTTAACTGAAAGATAATCATTCTGAATTTAAATAATGGCTAAGAAAAGAAAACCATTTCATGCCTATAAGAACAATGCAGGTCCACTGGAAAATATGACTAATACTCATAACATAATATTTTTAATGAAAGGAAAACCTAATCTCCTAATCACTGGTTTCTGGAAAGAGAAAAGTCATGCCACTGGCAGACATGTTTCACTTATAAACAAAGGCTGAAACAGTCCTGGGAGAAGCAGTACATGTTCAACTCCTTATAAATAGGGGGGAAATCAGGGAATCTCTTGATTCATGAGTAATTTTAAGTAATGAGCCTTTCTTAACTTAACATGGATCACTGGAGTTGATAGACCTAGCTTAAGAGAAGTTAGAGATGGAATGGGTTTCAGAAAAGACAATAATAAACCAAGGATCACCAAGATCTTTCTAAAGAGAAATACAA
The DNA here is from genome assembly GCF_016433145.1 of Gracilinanus agilis. Taxonomy (NCBI): domain Eukaryota; kingdom Metazoa; phylum Chordata; class Mammalia; order Didelphimorphia; family Didelphidae; genus Gracilinanus; species Gracilinanus agilis. The sequence goes on from NC_058135.1 coordinate 62,174,800, forward strand.
CCTAAGATGGAGACCTGGATTGAGGAAAGAACTGGGGAGAAAGGAGCAAAGTATGGTGGACACAGCCTCTAGTGCAGTAATTCCCAAAGTGGGTACCACTGCCCCCTGGTGGGTGCTGCAGCAATCCAGTGAGGCGGTGATGGCCACAGGTGCATTTGGGGGAGTGAATAACTGTAAGGGGGTGGTGATAGTATGTGACAGGGGGCACTAAGTAATATTTTTTCTGGAAAGGGGGCGGTAGGCCAAAAAAGTTTGGGAACCACTGCTCTAGGGGATTCAGAGAAGACCAGTACAAAAGAGATAATGTCATGTTCCCTCCCTGTCTGGTACCTAGAGAGAGGATGCTTTGTAAACCCAGATGGGAAAATTCCTGCTGTGAGTCCCAATTAAAATTGTACCAACAGATATCTTGGCAACTTCATCTTTTAACAACAACCACTAGCACTTATATAATACTTTGATATTTGCAAAATATTTTATAAATACTATCTCATTTACCAGACAAGGATGCTCATTAGAGGATAGGGTCTAGAATTACCTGCCAAAGTAAGGAGTTGATTTCCCTCTCCTAGGAAGAAAAACTATACTGCCCATTAAAGAACAACCTCCTACACTGCTTACTTTAAGGTTGACAAAGCCAATCAAGCAGCTAATATTTATTATATACCTACTATACACCAGGCATCCTGCCAGCAATGGGATCACAAAAGCAAAGGTGAAGTAGTTCTTTCACTAAAGAAGCTTTGCTTATTTCTAGTCATGCTCACTTAAGGCTTCAACAAAACAAAAAAGTTAAAACTGCCTACCTTCTACCACTTCTCCAACTCTACACTCACAAATCTTCATATCCAAATCACACCCAAATCAAGTTGACAAGTACTTAAAAATAAAACCCTTTCCTTCTGTCTCAGAATTGATATGAAGTTTTAGATCCAAGGCAGAAGAGTGGTAAAGGGTTAAGTGAAATACCAAGGATCACACAGCAAGGAAGGATCTGAGGTCAAATTTGAACCCAGATCCTCCTGACTCCTTGTCTGGTGCTCTTTCCACTGTGCTACCTAGCTGCTTATGTGCTTAATAATGATGTTATTAACACTGCAATAAGTGCTAAGGACTGGGCAGCTAGGTGGAGAGTATTGGGCTTGGAATCAGAAAGGCTCATTTTCCTGAGCTCAGATCTGGTGTCTGACACTTACTAGCTTTGAGACCCTGAGTAAGTCACTTAAGCCTACTTGCTTCAGTTTCCTCATCTGTAAAATGAGCTGGAGAAGGAAATAGCAAACTACTCCACTATCTATACCAAGAAAATCTCAAGTGGAATCAGAAGTGACTACACAACATCAAAGTTCAAAGGATGGAAAGAAAGGCAAAAAAAGAGCCCCTACTTTCAAGAATCTTATAGGCTAATGGGAGAGAAATCACACAAATAACTATCTACAAACAAGGTATACACAAGACTAATAGGAGAAAATCTGATTGGAAAGGCATTAAGATTAAGGAAGATTGGGAAAGGTAGAAAGTTTGTGTTTGACTAAGACTTGAAAGTATCCCAGAAAGCCCAGAAACAGAGAAGAAAGCTCATTCCAAGCATGAAGCAAAGCCAGTGAAAATACCCAAAATTAGAAGACAAGAGTGTTATGAGAGTAACAGGAGGGAGGCTAATGTCACTAGGCTGTAGAGTACATGCATAAAAGAAAGTAGTTAGAAGAGTAGAAAGGGAGAAAGTGGCCAGATTGTGAAGGTTTTTAAAAGTCAAAAAAAGGAATCTACATTAGATACTAAACCATTTTGGAGTTGATTGAATTGGTGGAGGTGGGGGTGTGGGCATGTTGTCAGATTTGCGTTTTTGATGGTCTTTGATAGCTAAGTGGAGGATAGACTCAAATAAGTAAAGACATGAGACAAGGGAACCAGCCAGTAGGCTATTGCAGTAGTCCAGATGTGAGATCATGAGAGCATGCACCAGGATGGCTACAATGTCAGAGAAAGAAGGCCATATATCATATAAGGGGTAGCATCTTATGAAGGTAGAAACAAGAGGATTTGATAATTGAATGGATATGCAAGGGGAGAAAGAAGGACACATAGAAGATGACAACTATCCTGCAAGACTAGGTGACTAGAAGAATGGTGATATCCACAAGAGTGATAGGGAAGTTGGACAGAGAGGAAAGTTTGAAGGGAAAGATAATGAGTTTAGTCTTAAAGATGTCAAGCTTAAAATATCAACAGGACAACTAAGTTGAGATTTCTAATAGGCGATGTAAGACATGAAACTGGAGATCAGAATAGAGGTTAGAACTGGACATGTTGCTCTGAGAGTCATTTGCATAATAATGATCATCTAAACCATGGGAGCTGATGAAACCACCAGGTAAAATTGTATAGAAGGAAAAGAGAAGAGGGCTAGGACAAAGATTTAGAGGAGCCCTATGGTTAGCTGGTATGATGTGACTGAAATTGCAGCAAAGAAGACTCCCAGTGGTTCCCGAACTTTTTTGGCCATCAAGGATAATAAAGAGATCAACAATGTCCATGCAGAGAGGTCAAGGAGGATGAGGACTGAGAAAATGTCATTAGGTATATTAACTCATTTGATCCTCACAACCCTCTGAAGGAGGTACTATTATTATTATCTCCATGACTTTCCCAGGGTCACACAACTAGAAAGTATCTGAGGCAGGACTTAAAGTGAGTTTTTCCTTAATTGAAGTCCAGTGGTCCTCAGATACTAATAGAGGTAAGCCAGGTCTTTGAACTCAAGAGACTTGGGAATAGCAGTGTCCCCCAAATCATAAGACCTTCCTATAGCCCAGCCACCACTGGGGAGAAATCTCTTTGGAGAAGGGCCCTACCTCCTGACCACCACCAGCAACAACTGCTGACCAATATTCACCAACAGACAAGCACAAGAACTCTAATAATTGTAACATCTGCTAAATCACCTGTCCTTTTTCCAGTTTGTCACCATTACCTCCATCCTGAAAATAAAATGCTGTGGATCCTCACCAACTATCATTCACAGAGTAGGTAGACCAGCTTAGCTGAAGCAATGGGAACACTCTAAGGAAGAGACAAAAAATCAGCATTGCCAGATAAGTTATACCATTACCATCTTGACCCATCTCCCCTCAGACCCTATTGGCCCAGGACATTCCAGGACCCTGAATCCAAGAGCTCTTGAAAAAGCAATTCATCCAGCCCAATGCCCATAGTCACCCAGAAGCAAATCCTAGCTTGATTTCTCATGTAAGTGGTATAATACCTAGAGGGGAAAAAGGAGCCTCTCATCAAAGGCATCACTGCTGTCAGATGATTCAATATCAGAAACCAATATGATTTTTATCAGTAAAAATGACATTAAAAAAGCATTGCCTTGGGGGCAGCTGAGTAGCTCAATGGTTTGAGAGCCAGGCCTAGAGACGGGAGGTCCTAGGTTCAAATCTGGCCTCAGACACTTCTCAGCTGTGTGACCCTGGGCAAGTCACTTGACCCCCATTGCCTAGCTCTTACCACTCTTCTGCCTTGGAGCCAATACACAGTATTGACTCCAAGACGGAAGGTAAGGGTTTTAAAAAAAAGCATTGCCTTCTGAATTGCTACTCTACCCTAAGTGATAAGAACTTTCCATCTCACTTGCAGCAGAAACCTTCCATATATGCTGTCAACCTCACTAAAATGTGAGTTTCTTGAGAGGAGGGGGACTGTCTTCTTTTTCTATCTGTGTCCTCATCACTTAGCACAGTGCCATATAATAAGAAAGTAAGAGCTTAATAAATGCTTCATTCATTTAGTACTCTATTGTTATATTCAAATCCTGGGAGATGTTGGATGTCACCTTGATTGACAAGGGAGGCAGTTGGAGAGATTGGAATGTTCCCAGATGCCATGAGCCAGGGGCAAAAGTCGGTTGGCCTGGGGTACAAATAACCCTAACAGCCACCTGGAGGGGCTTGGATCTTTGATCTTTGTTCCTGGATTTTTGGTCTTTGGGCTTGGATCCCTGGGTGGTGAAGGGAGGCTAGGAGGTCTATGAAGCAGAGGGTTGGTAGGATCTGAATATTTCCTGAGACCGTAAGAGCTAGTACATCACCAAACACTGATAGTGAGAAAGCTGAGAGAATAAAATCACCAATACAGCTTCATCAAGAGCAGTCATCATTCTCTGGCTTGGCAGTGACCAGGCTGGGCCAGAGGGATTGTGAAGAACAAAGCTCCAGCTTCTACTAAATCAATAGCCTCCAGTCCTGAGTATTAATTAATTATAGATATTAGATTGACAGTGTCTCCAATCCCCAATCCTAATCCTGATTATCCCTTCCCTGATTTTAGATTATAGATAAAGAGTATTCAATAAGTACCTTCCTGAGTGGTCTTTATATGATGACCCTTGGGGAGGGAGCTAACGCAGTCAGATAACAAACGTGATCCAAGGCTAATCAGAACCCTATATTAATAATTTATCCAACCCCAGGTTGGACCTGAAAGGGTTACCCATCCACCTAACCTTTCGGGGTCCTCCCTGGGCAACTGTTATTGAAAGGGGAAATTATAACAACTAGCAAGGGTGATTGGGGTTGGTGTTCCCCCATCACCAGCACCTAGGGAGAATACAGAAATATATCCACCTCACTGCATACCTATATCTCCCTAGGACCCTTTTTCTTTATAACACTATCCACTGAACAACTTAATTGCCATTTAGCCTGAGCCAGACTGACTGTGATGCAACAATTATGAAGGAGAATAAATCTTGAAATATTGTTTGGTTATTTCAGTCATGTCTTACTCTTCATGATCCCATTTGGAGTTTTCCTGGCAAAGATATGGTGTGATTTACCATTTCTTTCTCTAGCTCATTTTATAGATGAGAAAACTGAGACAAACAGGGTTTGCCCAGTGTCACCCAGATAAAAGTTGTCAGCGACCTGGTTTAAACTCAGATCCTATCGACTCCAGGCTTAGCATTCTACCCACTGCAACATCTAACTCTGAAATATGAAATTACAAAAAAGTCTATTTGATTTCTTTCTTTGTAGAATTTCTCTATCCAATAATTTTCATTATATTCTTTTTGTAGATATGTATCATGAAAATTCAAAGGTGATCAAACATAGCATGAAATTGTTCTTTGTTCCATTGGGAACACAAAAATAACTCCCAGAACAATATTTGAAGCTTTCCCAAGGTGGTAATACCTATTTTGTTGGCATAGCCCTAAGAATCCAATCACCTCCATACCATGACCTAATATCAGAATAAGACTTGAATCATGGCAACTTAGATTTCAAAGAGGAATACTTCCCAGAAATAGAAAGAGGATAGTCCTACTGAATGTTGCCCTATCTAGAATGCAACTAAAATAGTCTGCTTGACTATGGCAGTCATTTAGGAAGGCAATGACAAACTAGAGTACATTCATAGGATAGTGGCTAAAATGATAAGAGAAATGGAGACTATTCTATATGACAATTGATTGAAGGGACTAGAGATGTCTCTCCTGAAGAATAAAAGACACAGGTCATATAGAAGAAAGAATTAAAATGCGTTCTGTTTGTCCCCAAATTGCAGAACTCAGAGCAAGAGATAGAACTTGCACAGGAAATATGAGGAAAATCTTCTAACAATTCAAGCCAAACAAATATGAAATAAACTTACTTAGGACACACTGACTTCTTTATCATCTGAGGCTTTCAAGTGAAGACTGAATGGTCAATCTCTTTTATGTTAAAGAGGTAATTTCTGTCTAGGTAGAGAGTAACTGGATAAAATAACATGCTATGTTCCCTCCTATTCTATAATATTGGCAAGCATTCTCTGAGGGTCACAAAATAATCACAACTACCTGTTAATATGAAAATAGAATATATATTTACTACGTAATTATTCTTTTTCAATTCAGTATTTGTAACTCGAGTACGAAGACAGATCACAGGAATCTATTTTTGAGCCACATTTCACCTCTCCCTTCATGCCATGGATACAAAATACATAGTTACTTCTCCATTCATTCTTCCTTAGGACCCCTGTCCTCATTTTCCTCTAATTCTGCTGTTAGTATTTAGGCAGAGTTCCTATTTTGTATAATTTCTGTTATGTTCTTTTATCTTAATTATGCATTGGATTTAATGCTATAACTAATGAAAGTTATAAGACAAAGTAATAGATACGTAGATAAAATATATATTCATGGTATATTTTCTATAGGTCAGCTGAGGCATATGTAATAGGGAAATAGGAAAGCAGATTTAGCCAGGCAGGCTGACAGGAGGTGTCATTCCAAATATTCCAAACTTGGAATTCAGCAAAGGACATCACACAGAGGATGTCCACTCTCTCTGGATGCAGCTGCTGATAGTCAGGTGCTTTTCCTTAGCTGTTGGAGGTGAAGAGCCTAGAAAGTATTGGTCTCCTCTAAAACCCATCTACCCTGGGAAAGTTCAAGTGGAGCAGTGAAATCTGGTTTGGTTGGTGGACATATCGAACCAATTCAGCTCCTCAGCTTTACCCTTTGCATTTACTTACTAAGATACCTGGACATCTGAACATCGTTGGATCAGTGGAAAACCATGCTGTGAGACATCTAATCCCCTTGTCCTTACAGGCTGGCCCTGTCAGCCTGAAGTTAGGGTTTTAGTGTAGAAATTCATTTCCCTTCTCTCTGGTCCATAATTAACCCCAGTTAAGGAAATCCCTGTTTACCCATCTCCCTAACTCCTTTATTTTAATAAATTATTGTTTCCTGCTTCTTGTCTGTTCTCCTTAACCCTCAAAGAACCTTAGTTAAGTTTTATAAAGAAGGGTTTATTGTAATTCCCCAGCTGACTGGAGTCTGGCTCACTGTTTAACTGATTTAACTGCCATTCTTCCATACAGGTGTTACTCATTTTCCCCAAGTCCTGTGTTTGTGGGTGTAAAGGTGATTCCCCATTGGTATTTGTTCTTAGTTATCCCTTGCCCAAGCAGTCCTCCTTTTCCCCTTTCTCTAAACCCCAGTGAATTCAGTGTTTAATAATTACCCATAAAATATACATTACTCTGGTTGTAGGAGTATACTTTTTTTAAACCCTTACCTTCCATCTTGGAGTCAATACTGTGTATTGGCTTCAAGGCAGAAGAGTGATAAGAGCTAGGCAATGGGGGTTAAGTGACTTGCCCAGGGTCACACAGCTAGGAAGTATCTGAGGCCAGATTTGAACCTAGGATCTCCCATCTCTAGTCCTGGCTCTCAATCCACTGAGCCACCCAGCTGTGCCCAGGAGTATATGTTTTAAAAGAACAGAAACAATATATTGCTTTTACCCATAACAAAGTCACCACACAAACATTTAATTTTATTTTCGTGTCCTATTTATTATTCCACTATTGTTTTCCATAATGTTGGTGGTTTTAATTTCCACTTACAACATACAATTGCAACATCCAAAAGACAAATTGGTTTGGGTGGGCGTTTCCAGTTAATAAGAAAGCTTGTAATTGAAATGAATGAACCATAAAAGCCATTTTAACTGCATCATTGGCAAAAAGAGAGATTCTATCAGGATGTTGACTCTTGTTTCCTTATAGGGCTGTGTAACCACTGAACTCCTCACACTCATGTTTTGGAATTTGTTTTTTCTTCCTTGTTAAAGGAATGTCCTTATTAAGTCCCAGAGACTAGGATACTTTTAAAGAACTTACACTTATCAAACTGTTAGAGTAGCAGACCTCTTCCACTTACTGATTAAAGCGCTCCCTAGGTGTCTGTATGTATTCAGACACCTGAGGCTTACTGCTTCTGTAGTTTAATTGATACTATACAATGAATTCCCAAAACTTAGTAGGCTCCTAGCGTACTTCTATACTCTATTCAATTATATTTGCCAATCAGTTATTAATTTCTTATTATATACAAGGTGCTGTTAGGTTCAAGGTATATTTTTTAAAAGGAAAACAATACCTTCCCTGAATGAGCTTACTTTCATAAGACCATAGATTTAAAGCTGAAAGATCCGTTAGGCATAAGTCCAAATCCCTCATTTTATAAGTGAGTAAACTGAGGCTTCCGTGACTTATCCAGTCTCACACAGAAGATAAGTATCTGAGGCAGGATTTAAATTCAGGTCTTCCCAGCTCCAGGCTCAGTACTAAATCCGGTATGTATAAGCTGGTACAACAATTATAGGTTCAATTCAATAACTAGTTCATTTGATACATTTGGAAATCCTTTTGTAAGAAAGAGAAGGGAGGATTTGTTCCTTCCTCTACCAGGTGAAGTAATCACAGAAGAAAAACTAGGAATGATAAAGAAGATAAGGAGATATTAATATGCTAAAATTAGGTGCCCTAATATCCCCTTGAATTAGAAGGTAAGCTTGGCCTGGCCATTAGCTGAACAAAGATCAGCCAAACTTTGAGTATCCCTTAAAAGACAAATCTGCTAGCCCTTAGACATTCCATAGTTCACGAACCTTCTACCAAAGGGAAATAAAGTGAGAAAGGATTTTTTTTCTGTTCCCATCATCCATAGGGTTTAACAAGGAAGCAACTAAGAAATGCCTAGAGTAGATTGGAGAGTTGAGCAGTTTGCAGCAGGAAGCAGAAACTCAAATGGACACAGATAAAGATCAGAAACACAGACACAGACACAGAGAGGCAGCATTCAAGAGGAGAGAGGTCACTGGCAGCAAAGACAAGAGCTAACTATGGATTGAAGAGAAAGCTAGTCATGACAGTAGAAAGTTGAGCTATTGAGAGGAGCAGATCCAGGGAGTCCAGCAGTGACCTATCCAGCAGAAAGGCTATATTTCAGGTGGGTAGTATGAGACTTCATTGAAAAGAGAAAGAACATCAGTGTTCTGAAGGATTAGTACAGTATGATTCTTTCTTTGATCACCAATTCCCTACATATGTATTTCTCTTCCAGTATACTCTGTGTCCATTCTTCCCACTGATGTCTATGATTGCTAAATTTTCAGTGAACGCTTTTATACCTCAGAAATAGGCAAACACTACAAATGAAGGCTTCATTTAATGTTTTGATCATTTCTATATTCAAGAAAGTGAAGAAGAAAATATTAACAATGCAGATTAAACAAGTTTGTCATACTTTTTAAGAGTAAGTTGTTAAATATTTGCCAGCACACCTGTAATTACATCCTAAGTCTATGAGAAAGGGGGGGAATGTTTTATAGTTACTGTCATTACTATTCCATCTTATTAAATTATTTTGTTTTGAGTTCTTTGCATTCACTAACAGACTATTAAGTTGTTCTCCTTAGAACCTAAGGGAATATTCACTTCCCTGGGGATATAACTTTCAAACCTGTGAGGGTCAAGTTGGGTATGTACCCCCAATGAATGTATTCTGCCTTCATTCCATAACGTAGCATTAATTATATAACTATCACACCCACAGCTGCCAGGGGTATCATACCAAAATTTGGTTCAAAGTGTTCAATATACTAAGGTCATGCCAATGCCAACAACAGAAGTGGTTTTTGAAAAACTTTTGAGGAAGGAAGAAATCAAAATTATCAATTGCTTTATGAAAAAGTACTCCAAATCACTGATAATTTGAGAAATTAAAATAAAGCAGTTCTGAGGCTCCATGTCACATTCATCAAGTCTAGCCAATAAAAAAAATGACAGGTAGAGGGGCTGCACAAAACAGGCATATTAATGCACTTTTGATAGGCCTGGGAGTTGGTCTAGCTATCCTGGAAAGCAATTTAGAAATATGCCTCAAAAGTTATCATACTATTTATACCCTTTAACCCAGGGATACTACTATTAAGTCTATACCTTAAAAAAAAAGATCAAAGAAGGAAGAAAAAGACCCATGTGTATAAAATATTTATGCATATCTTTTTGTAGAATCAAAGAACAAGAAAATGAAGGAGTATCCATCAATAGGAATGGTTGAAAATATATATGTGTGTGAATTAATATATGCAATGCAAGGTGGCATTACAGAAACTTTTTGCTTCTTTAATTTCTAACTGTCACAAAACATCAGTTAAACATCTTAGAATAGGGGACAGCTGGGTAGCTCAGTGGATTGAGAGCCAGGCCTAGAGACGGGAGGTCCTAGGTTCAAATCCGGCCTCAGACACTTCCCAGCTGTGTGACCCTGGGCAAGTCACTTGACCCCCATTGCCTACCCTTTCCACTCTTCCACCTATGAGTCAATACACAGAAGTTAAGGGTTTAAAATTAAAAAAAAAAAAATCTTAGAATGTTCAGAAAGTCAGTTAGAACTTAAAGCTATAAATAGAGGTGAAGTTCCAATGGACAGGGCTTTTGCCTCTGGCTTTCACTGTGGCTGGAGGCTTTTGCTTTGGCCTTTCGGCTTTGGCCCAATTGCTTCGGCCTTGGCCTCTGTGCTTATTTTGTTTTGGGGAAATTTGGATCTATCTCATTTCTCTGGACCTCTCCCTGATCTCCCATCTCCATCCCTCCCCCTCCTTGATTTTCCTTTGGGTTCTGGTTGGAAGGGAGGGCTTGGTGATTGAACATTGTGGGTTTTAGTTTTTTTTTAAGATAATTGGAGTATCCTCAAATAAGTTATCTCTAGGTTTGATAAAGACTTTACTTAAAAGGCAGTCAAATCTTCCTGACTGGGAGAGCCGGACTCTCTCTCTGTCTAAACCTCTCCGTGACCCATCCCCCACCCTCACCCCTCTCCCTAGCAGCAGTTAGAAAATCCTGAACCCCTCCCCCTTCTGACTGACCCTGGTATTAATAAATCCCCTTGTTACCTATTCAAACCCTGCGGTGAGTCACTGTGTCGAAAATTAAGACAAGGGCTCAAGAGGAAAGAATCATTTTCTTTTATTTCTTGAGACAACTGGGGCATCCATCTTGACAGGAAGTACCTCCCTGAGACTTCCTCCAGGCATCAGTTTGACTGGCAGGGAGGGGCCTCCTCAACTCCTCCCAAAAGAGACTGGAGAAACTAAAAAGAGAAACCCTCCAGTCAAACCTAAATGTTTCTTACTGGCCCTGGTTTCCTCCCTGGATCCTCTGTCTCAAGCCTCTGGGAATAAACATGTTTGAGCTGCCCTCTCCTATATACCCCATTTCCCTTATCTCCTAAATACCCTTCCTTACTTTCATTCCTCCTCTAATCACCTTATAATCACCCTAATATCCCCATTTATCCTTCTTTTGACCCAAATTGCACTTTGTTTGACCTACTCAGATTATTTATTTATTTTTTGATAACATTAATTGGTGAGCAAAGTTAGTGAACTACCTAAAATCTTCTGAAACAATCAAAATGAAGCTGGCTAGGATAACATTCATCCTATCTAGCATCTCAATGATTTCTTTGTCCCTAATGCAGGGTATGGTGGATTTTTGGTTTATAAGGGTCCCTAATTTCATGCAACAACTACTGAACATATATGATTATTATAAATGGTGTGCTCTGACCCTGGCTGAATGTATTTGCTTCATCCCAACAGCCATAGCCATAATCCTAACAATCTGGCAATTAATGTTATCAAAAAATATAGTAAATAAACTGAGTAGGGTCAAAGAAACACAGTTTGGGTCAAAGGAAGGATAAATGGGGATATTAGGTGATTATAAGGTGATTGGAGGAGGAAATGAAGGTATGGGAAGGTATATAGGAGATAAGGGAAATGGGGTATATAGGAGAGGGCAGCTCAAACAGGTTTATTCCCAGAGGCTTGAGACAGAGGATCCAGGGAGGAAACCAGGGCCAGTAAGAAACGTTTAGGTTTGACTGGAGGGTTTCTCTTTTTAGTTTCTCCAGTCTCTTTTGGGAGGAGTCGAGGGGGCCCCTCCCTGCCAGTCAAACTGATGGCTGGAGGAAGTCTCAGGGAGGTACTTCCTGTCAAGATGGATGCCCCAGTTGTCTTAAGAAATAAAAGAAAATGATTCTTTCCTCTTGAGCCCTTGTCTTAATTTTCGACACAGTGACTCACCGCAGGGTTTGAATAGGTAACAAGGGGATTTATTAATACCAGGGTCAGTCAGAAGGGGGAGGGGTTCAGGATTTTCTAACTGCTGCTAGGGAGAGGGGTGAGGGTGGGGGATGGGTCACGGAGAGGTTTAGACAGAGAGAGAGTCCGGCTCTCCCAGTCAGGAAGATTTGACTGCCTTTTAAGTAAAGTCTTTATCAAACCTAGAGATAACTTATTTGAGGATACTCCAATTATCTAAAAAAAAACTAAAACCCACAATGTTCAATCACCAAGCCCTCCCTTCCAATCAGAACCCAAAGGAAAATCAAGAAAGGGGAGGGATGGAGATGAGAGATCAGGGAGAGGTCCAGAGAAATGAGATGGGTCCAAATTTCCCCAAAACAAAATAAGCACAGGCCAAGGCCGAAGCAATTAGGCCAAAGCCGAAAGGCCAAAGCAAAAGCCTCCAGCCACAGTGAAAGCCAGAGGCAAAAGCCCTGTCCATTGGAACTTCACCTCTATTTATAGCTTTAAGTTCTAACTGACTTTCTGAACATTCTAAGATGTTTAACTGACGTTTTGTGACCATTAGAAATTACAGAAGCAAAAAGTTTCTGTTAGCCACCTTGCATTACATATATTATTATGTGTTATAATATATTATGGCATATTATATATTATTCATGTATATGAATTAATTAGGAATCCTATTGTGCTGAAAGGGGCATTTTTAAAGAAACTGAGGACGACGTATATGAAATGATGCAGAGTGAAATAAGCAGAACCAGTTAGTCATTAATCATTTATTAAGTATCTACTGTGTGCCAGGTACTATGCTAAGTGCTATGGATGCAAAAAAGAACTAAAAGACAGGCCCTTCCCTCCATAATCTCACAATCTATGGAGAGACAAAAAGAAAATAGATACAAACTAAAAGAAATAAGAAATAATTGAATAAGAACAGTTGAACTGATTACTTTTGTAGCATCGTGGCATTAAATGCTATATGTTAATACAAATTACTATAAATCATAGTCTAAGTTAAAGTCCATACTATATTCCAAAATGTTTTTATAATAACTTAGGAAAACAATTTATACCATAGAAACATCATAAAGACAATTTTGAAAGATACGAGAATTCTGATCAGTGCAATGACCAATCATGATGAAACATATAACCCAGGGGTTGGCAATCTTTTTGGCCATGAGAGCCATAAACACCACATTTTTTAAAAATGTAATTTCATGAGAGCCGTACAGTGCTCACAGTGCGTGCTTCTGTAACAGTGCCTGAAAAAAAATTGACTTTATGGCTCCTGCAGAAAGAGCCATATCTGGCCCTCGAAAGAGCCAGATATGGCTCAAGAGCCATACGTTGCCGACCCCTGATATAACCTATCTCCTAACGAAGAGATTATGGTCTCAGGGAACAGAATAAGAAATATTTGGGGAGCATGGTCGATCTATAGAAATTTTTTTATGTATCTTTGTCACAAGGATTTTGTTTTGTTTTCAATGGGAAGATAGAAGTAGAAAGGGAGAAAATTTTTTTGCTTTGAAATTTGAAGATTTTTCTCTTTTCAATTATATTTACTAGTTGGTTGATTGAATTGATCAGCTAATTGAATTCATTTGATCAAAGTGGTTTTGCTTCTAAGTATAGCCTAAAATTACTCCTAACTTTCCGACACTCCATGTAAACTTTGCCAGTATTTCAGAGCTGTTCTGAAAAATATGAGAAATATGTAACTATGAGAAGCAGTTTTAAAGCCAATGTTCCATTTTCAGATATGTCATTGCCATAACTGTTAAAATCCCCATAGTCACTTTAGCTGGATTTATTGCATTTGCCATTTTGCTTCTCCCCAATCCTTCCTAAAACAGGAAGAGTTCAGCTATACCATTCATGGACGGGGGTGGTGGTAGAGGGGGAGATAAATACCAGATATTTATTTGTTAGGATTCTGCTATACATGAAAATATATAGTCATTCACTCATTACCACTATGATGTTCTTCTAATTGTTTGGCATGAGTGGATAGCGTATCAGTCCTTTCCATCTGAATAACTGATCTGAGGAAAAAGATCTGTGATAAGTAGAGATCCCAGGTTTGGCAAATGAATATACATTCAAAATCAAAGACAGGACAGAACCGTCATAACACTCCTAGACCTTGTGTCAGCACTCGGGACAGAGATTTCAGGAAAGGTAAGAATTATGAATTACACAAGGACTAGTATAAGGGATAATGTCAAGCTACTTCCAACTTAAACCACCTTATCTAGTAGTTTGAGGACTTTTATGAAGAGGAATGGTAGGTCATTTTGCTAGTCATTAAAGACTGAGACCATTTTGGTAGGTTTCAGTACACAATCCAGATCCAGGTACGTTTCTAGACCTGAGAAGGATAGAGTTGCATTCCAAGGATTTGGGGGGATACATCATTTTCATATGAATGTCCCCTCTGAAATACCAATTCCTTTGAAGATAGATAGGGTCCTGTGCATATGTGTTTATGTTTCCCTCTCTGCAAAGTGCATGAGGATTCATTGTTTGTGATACTTTCAGATCATTGAGGGGCTGGGGGGAGTGGGGTTGAGATCTTCAGGTGTTCAGTGAGTCTATAATGATAACACCTTCCTGAGAATGTATAGGACTGCATCTATATGACCCTATTAACCTTCTGGGTGATTTTGATGTGGGTGGTGAAATTAAGATATTGCCCAGGAATTAATGACTCAATCTCCATGGCTAAGGAACAAGCTTTATTGAGAGAGGAAGGAAGGTGGTGGAGTTGCTCTGATGATGGAGTGATGGAAAGGAGTGGTAATGGAAAAGCCCCAAGAGGTTTTCAGGAATACTTTTATCTTGCTTAGTTACTAAGGAAGGGGTCATTTGTTTGGGTGGTTGTTGCCCTACTGTTCCCAAGGAACTGATGTCACTTTTCCTTTAGTTCACCTTAGTCTATGTGACCTTATTCCATGGCTCATCTTGTTTCCCGGTTCAAGGGAAGCAAACCACAATACAAATGAGATGCTAATGATATGTTAAACACCATGGAGTAACTTCAGGTTACCTTTACCTGATTCTGTGCACACTCTGAAAGAGGGAAAGTCTCTCGTGCCTATGTTATGCCCATGCTGATTAGCCAATTGCCAAGATTCTGCCTACATCCTTATAGCAACCTGTCAACATTCATACACCAACCTATCTGCATAACAACCCACATCAATTTGAGAGACCCAGTGCCCCAAGAACCATAAATTCCACTTTCATCTTCATCCCTCTCCCTGTCCTCCTATCTCACTAGAGGGCCTAACACCAATTGTTCACAAACTCAGGGAGCAGCAACAGTAACTACAAGAATTCTTGTACCTTGAAAGCAGGATTAACTTATTAATATTACTATGAAACTATTTAACCTGGGGAGAAGACATAGGAGAAAAATAACATATCTTCAAGTATTTAGAAGACTGGAAACATTAGTCTGGTTCTTTTTAGCCCCAGAGAGAAGAACTAAAATCATTGAATGAAAGCTGTAGATACTTGAATTTTAGATCAGTGAAAGGAAAATTCTAAGAACTACAAAATATATTCCCTAAGATAAAATGAAATTTGCCATAATGTCAGAGATTTGCCCCCTTCTCCCAAAAACTCAAAATTTCTGGCCCTAGCCTTGAAGAGGCAGTAACATAATATCTTAGCCAAAGAGATATCATCAGGGAGAACAGAACTATCTAAGATCCTATGAACCAGCTCCTGGATTGGTTGAGGGAGGAAGGGGGAAGTTCCTGGGCAGTACAAGCCCAGTTTCTAGTGATATAGGAGAATCCTGGACAGTGCTTGCCTCAAGGTTTGACCCTCTAGCAACCCAAAATATGACAGTTAGGGCTCATAGAGTAATAAATTTAAAGATAGAAGAAACATTGGTGCTCATCTAATCCAACCCTCTTATTTTACAAATGAAGATATTTAGTCCTAGAAATTTTTTTAAATGATTTATCACAAGTCACATCTATTAAGTAACAGATGTATGATTTCAACTAAAATCCAATGTCCTTTTCCTTCCCAATATATGTTTTGTCCCTTTGTATGTTTTTAAAGATCTAAGGAATGTTTTGCATACATGTATAGGGATCTAGACTACTGGAGAAATAAAGGAAGTTCTTGAGAGGCTCCAGTTTCTTAGAGACAGAAGTGAATCACAGAGATAACCCCAGAGCTGGAGGATCAGAAGAAATGTCTATGTCATAATATGGAGTAGCGGAAGGTCTAGATTTTGCCCTCTAATATTGGCATGGTTTGGTGGGAAAGGGAGGCACATTTTTAATAATATCAAGTTTGTTTCCTTATTGAGGGGTAGGAAGGAGAAAGAATTATGAGCTTCTTAGAAGAGTACTGTAAGCCTATATTGGTTTCTAGAAATAAAAGCAGGATTTGCCAAAATGTGGGCTTGCCTATCAACCAACCCAAGAGTATTTCCCTCTGTAAAGTTCATATCATAAAATAATTAATACAAACTGAATGTCCATATCTGTCTCTGGAGCAAAAGGGGGTTGCACTGGAATCTTTGGGGTGCCTAGCATTGGTCTGGTACTAGTAAATTATGGTTGAATTAGAGACATAAAGGATCTTATCCTAACACAGGTTGAAAACATGGCTTCTTAGTTTCCTTCCAATTCTGAGATCCTATGATTCTGTAACTGCAGATTGCTATAACCCCAATGCCCCATGAGCCTGCTATCATATCACCACCCATATTCAAGAGGCAGAAAGAGTGATGTTTAAGATATAGTCTCTTATCTTTGCAACAGATCAGATAAATGTGACTTTTGTGATAGGAAAATTGGGAACTGCTCTCCTTCTGGAAGATCCATGATAATAAAGGAGAGTCCCTACCGCCCTATTGGCACCATTGAGAATTTTGGGGTGCACCCAGCAGTGTTCAGGTATGTATGTTAAAATGTGATGTCATAATTATTATCATCTGGACTCTTAAGGCCACCTCAAAGATATTAAGTGAGATTCTTAGCACTATTGTTTTTATGTCAGAAATAGAAACAATAATGTGCTGGCAAATATTTAACAACTAGCTCTCCCCCAAAAAAATGTTTACATGATACACTTCTGAGTTTAATCTATATTATTAAAATTTTAATTATCATTTTTTAAGTCTAGACTATCAACAAAACAATAGATCTAGCCCTGATTTGTAGTGTTTGCAGATTTATTAAGTATAAAAACTCACCCTGAAAATTTAACAATCAGCTTTCCTGAGCCTGACTTCAGCACAGCCCTGGATAAAACCCTCAGATGGCCAGATTCTAGTTAATACTAAAAGACCAACTCCAATTTTTGGAGCAATACTTAGGATAGCCACAACCATCAAAACTGCAAAGGTGAGGGCAACATTTATACCTCTTGGCTCCTTGGCTGTCTTTTCAGAGGTTGTTGTACTCGGGGAAATACCAAATAAAACTAATAATAATGCTATCATTTATAAAGCACCAAGAACTTTGCCAGGTGTTTTGTAAATATTATCTCACTTTATCCTCAACATCCCTGGAATGTAATTGCTATCATAATCCCCATTTGACAGTTGAGATAACTAATATAAAAGGAGGTTAAGTGATTTGCCCAAGGTCATTCAACAAATGTCTGGGGGTAATTTGAACTCAGGTCATTCTGACTCCAGGCCCTGTGCTCTATCCACTGTACCACCTCTACAAGGAAACTACAAGGAAAATCTCCAGGCCGATTCCTAAATATGACTATACTTTTCCCCAAAACCAGCAGTTCACCAAGGTCCAAGTTACCTTCTCCCTGTAGCAAAAAAGACAATAGGACTCTCCAGAAGGAGTGAGCTTCAGATTACCAATAAGAAAATTCCACCCCTCTACAATTTGGACCCCTGGATGAAGGTCACATGAGTGTTCCCATAATGGTAATGGAAATGTTTGGTTTCAGACAGTCTCAATAATGTTGGGGGGGGGGGACCATTTACATGTCAATACAATTTTTAATATTCATTTTCTGACATTTTGAAATCCTTTTTTCCCCTTCCCCCCAATCCTCACCCCTCTCCAAGAAGGCAGGTAATATGATATAGGTTGTACATATATTTTCATATAATGCTTATTTCCATCTTCTTCATGCTTATAATAGAGAAAAATTCATAACAATGGCTACTTCAGTCTGCATTGAGATGTTTTCTATTCCTTCTATGGCATTGGATAGCCTTTTTTTTTTTTTCATGAGTCCCTTGGAGTTGTTCTGGATCCTTGCCTTATTGATAGTTAAGTCATTCACAGGTAATATCATACATTATTTGTATTACCGTTTATATTTTCCTCATTTTTCTGACTTACTTTGTATCATTGCATATGTCTTTCCAGGTCTTTTGGGGCTCATCTTGTTTGTTATCTCTTATGTCACAATAGTATTCTATTTCAATCATACACAAAAACTTGTCCAGCCATTCCACAAATGATGGACCTCCCTTCAGTTTCCAGTTCTTTGCCACCACAAAAAGAGCTACTATCAATATTTTTGCACAAGTAGGCCCTTTCCCCCTATCTTTAATCTCTTTGGGATACAGACCCAATACTGCTATTTCTGGGTCAAAAGGTAGTCAAAATTTGATGGCCCTTTGGACATGGTTCCAAACTGATCTCCAGAATGGTTGTGTCATATCACAACTCCACCAACAATGCATTAGTGTCCAAATTTTTCCACATCCTCTCCAACAGTAATCATTTTCCTTTGTTGTCTTGTTAGCCAACCTGATAGGTGTGAGGTGGCATTTCAGAGTTGTTTTAATTTGAACAAAGTTTGATAAACAATCTTCCTACTTTCTCTGTCCAGCGTTCTAAGGGAGCACAATGCTAGGACTGTGACCAAGAACTTGTCCCTAGTCATTTATATCAATGCCTTTTTCAGGACTTATAATTACAATTTGGGGAAGATGCAAGGTTGAGAAAAGTATTTAGGATGGGTGTGAACCAAAAATTAATGGATCAGTTAAAAAACACAATTTGGTCAGAGTAACAATGCATCTTACTGATCAATTCAATAATCATAAGGACAAAATAAAGAGAGGGCTGATCAGGGCTGAGCATATAGAGAAGGATTAATTTGGGGACCAAGAGCCTGGAGCTGATTAAGGCTATGGTTTTCACTATGGAGCCCCTTTGACCTTGTAAACAGATACCCCTCAAAAAAGGGAGTCCCCCTTTAACATAAAGTCAAAACTGAGAGGATAGTTAAACAGAAAGTTACCCTCTGTCAGGGAATACTGGACATGGATGAGACCATTCATCTGGCACAGCAAACAGAAAATCATATGGGGCAAACGACTCTGGAAAGAGCATAAATAGCAGTGACTGAGATGGTATTCAGGCTTTTGTGTATCAAGCAACATAATCCTAATTTTGAATGGTGCTCAGGATACTAAAGCTTCCACAAGAAGAAACTCCCTGGTGTCACCTGGGAAGCCACCAAGGGTTTTGCTTCAGGTTTTGTCTCCTCCTTTAAGGGACAAATGAGAATGATTATCAATGAGTCTCATAGCACAGGGGACAGATCTCAGCATTTGTCAATAGATTTGAGTTTGTATTCTGGTTCTGTCATTTCTTCTTTGTGTGACCTTGAGAAAATCTCTTTACCATTCTTGCCTCAGTTACTTCATCTGTAAAATGAGGGATTCATTGATCACAAAAGTCTTTTCCAATTATAATGATGAATAAGTTCATCACTCACAATCACTATTATTTTATGTCAATTTCAGTTATCTCATCTAGAGTTCAAGAAATGCAGAAAATTGGATTTATAGCAGTCTGTAGCTTCCTTATAATATCCCCAGGAATTCCTGGAAGACAATTTTTGGGAGACAGTGTAGATACTAAGAATACCTGGCTTTGTGAACTAACACACCTGCAACCTTCTAGTATTTCACTAACAAAGTGTTATGGGATCTTCTGAATAAGCATGTCACAGTCTACTTAAATAACATTCCATTTTTCCCCCTGGGCAAACAAGAGCCCAGCTCAAAGGTTCTTCAAGTCCTTGTCAGACCATTCTGCCAGGATTTATGTTGTAAGCCTGAGAAATGTGTTTTCCACCAGAGCCAGGTCAAATCCATGGGATTTGTGCTTGGATCATATGGGTTGCAAATGGACTGAGCATACAGATGAGCCAGACAGTCTAAGACTGTTCACCAGGAGGAATTTAAAGGTCTTCTTTGTTTCTAAAGGCAGTGAACTTTTATTGGAAGTTTGAGATGGGATGCTAAAGACTGTTGAAATTCTTCACACATTTGCTGAGAAAAGATACTATAGAGCTAAGATGTCCAACAAGAAAGAGATCTTTCTAGAACTATAGGGAGGCTTCATGACTGCCTTCTTGCTATATTTAATGTTCCAAACCCAAACTGCTCATTCTTTATGTAGATAAATGGCTCAGGGATTAAATTAACTGCTGGGGCCCCTAGGAATCAAAATTAATAAGAAAGGCCTCCTGGTCATGTGCCACTCTTGCCAGAGGAAAAAGATATAAATGTATTTGCCCCAACAAGTTGCTGCCTAAAGACTTCAAGGAGTGAGACAAACCATATGAATTTAAGAAGAGAAAACATTGTGTAGTAAACATAGCACTGGTATCAGAGTCAGGATTCATATCCATCAAGACAACTCCCCAAATTCTTACTTAACTGTGTGATATTGGATAAGTAACTTAACCTTTCTGGGTCACAATTTTCTCATCTAGATTTTAAAAATATGAAAGAATCTACTTGTACAAAAATATTTATAGTTGCTTTTTTTGGTGGTTGCCAAGAATTGGAAGGAAACCAAAGGTATATCCCTCACTTGGGGAATGGCTAACAAATTGTGGTATATGATGGTGATGGAGTACTCTTGTGCTATAAGCAATGATAAACAGGATGAATTTAGAAAGAGTTAGAAAGACCAACATGAACTGATGCAAAGTGAAATAAGAAGAACCAGAAGAACATTATAAACAGTAACTGCAATACTGTGGAATAATCAAATGTGATAGATTCTGCTCCCAGTCACCCAAGTTAGAATGAGTTCCTTGAGGGCAAGGACTAATTTACTTTTGCCTTTGTATCCCCAGAGCCTAGCACATAGTAAATATTTGATAAATGCTTGATGATTGAACAGAATCTGTGTCTGAAAAGGTATATCTTGAAATCAATTGAATTCATTGAATGATGTGATTTGATCTTATTAAACCTCCAGCTCTAAAGTGATACTGATGTTTAAAGAAAAAATGCCTGGGAAGGACATTTAGGTAGCACAGCGGATAGAGCACCAGACCTAGAGTCCAGAGGACCTGGGTTCAAATCTAATCTCAGACACTTCCTAGCTGTGTAACCCTAGGCAAGCCTCTTGACCCTGATTGCCTAGTCCTTTCCACACTTCTATCTTAAAATTTATACTAAGACAGAAGGCAAAGGAAAGGAAGAAAAGGATATGTTAAAGATGTTTCCTAGGTAAGCTTACTTACCTTTCATATTCTTCCTTTCCCTTCCTGTCTCAGTAGAAAGATGCATCTCCCTGCAGTTTCTTGGAGGAGGAAGGTTTCTCTAATTCTTCCTACTTGATAATATCCTTTCCTCCTTTGGATTTCACAGAACCTTTTGTTTTTCACCTTTCTAATATAGCTGTGTATTCTTTTAGATAACAGGTATCTGCATACATGTCATTTCCTCCTATTAGCCTGTAAGTACCAGGATGGCAAGAATGCCATCTTATTCATTTCACTGTATCTCTCTGTCTCTCTATCTCTCTTTCTCTGTCTCTAATTCTGCTGCTCTATCTCCTGCTCCTCCTCCTCTCAGTGCCCTACACAATGCATCTGGAGGGATTTTCCTCATTGAGAATACTCTCAGTGGTTCCCAAACTTTTTTGGCCTACCACCCCCTTTCCAGAAAAAATATTACTTAGCCCCCTGGAAATTTTTTTTTAATTTTAATAGCAATTAATAGGAAAGATAAATGCACCTGTGGCCATCACCATTCCCCTGGATTGCTGCAGCACCCACCAAGGGTGGTGGCACCCACTTTGGGAATCACTGCTCTAATGTAATGAAATCATGGTCCTAATCCAAATAAGGGCAGGGGCTTGCACCTATTCAAATCCTCTTTCCAAATTCTAGTCTCTCTCTTTTCCTTCCTTTTCCCTCTCCATTTTAATTTCATTCTCCTGTTTTCAAATTTGTCTTGACAAAATTATGAAACCATAAGACACTATGCAACAAATAAGCCAAAGAAGACCTAAGAGTTGTGCAAGCACACACACACATGTGCACACACACACACACACACACAAACATACACACACAATGTCCCAAAAGTTTTACTGCAGCTTTAAGTATTAGTAGTTTGCATCTTATATGGATATGAAATAAATGTGAATATGCATGCATGGATATTATTTATATGCACACATATATGGGGTGTGGGGAGGAAGGTGTGTACCAGACCCATCTGAAACTGTTCTGCAATTTATAGTCTTAGAAAATCCCCCAGAATAGAGAGATGTTATTTAGTTATTTCATTTGCAGATCTTGAACCCAGGTCTTTCTAACTTCAAGGCTACTATACCACATATACTATTCCAC
Source organism: Gracilinanus agilis (assembly GCF_016433145.1). Taxonomy (NCBI): domain Eukaryota; kingdom Metazoa; phylum Chordata; class Mammalia; order Didelphimorphia; family Didelphidae; genus Gracilinanus; species Gracilinanus agilis. The sequence goes on from NC_058135.1 coordinate 62,197,356, forward strand.
ACTGCCTTTCAAATATGTAAAAGTAGGGGCATATACATATATGTATTTATACACATATATTCATATATGTGTGATCTAACTCCTTCCTCTTTGCGGGAGGGTTTCAGTATGGGTGTGGGTGGGTTTCTGTGCATAGTATGGTACCTGGGGAAATCCAGCAGATCTGATATTACAATCATGAGGAGCAGCTAAAGTTCTTTGTGCTGGTCTTCCAAGATACGGAGACAGAATTTAAGCGTGAGTGTTTAAGAAGAGAGGAAATTAGTATGGGGGGGGGGGACAGAGACAGACAGACAGACAGACAGACAGACAGA
>NC_058135.1:62207577-62258155 GCF_016433145.1 Gracilinanus agilis
GGAAGGGAAGGGAAGGGAAGGGAAGGGAAGGGAAGGGAAGGGAAGGGAAGGGAAGGGAAGGGAAGGGAAAGGAAGGGAAGGGAAGGGAACGGAACAGAACAGAACAGAAGGGAACGGAAGGGAATAAGGAGCAAAGTCAAGATTGTAGCCCAAGTCCTATGATTCCAAGGCTGTCAAGTATCTTTTGGGATCTTGATTTGATCACCAAACTAATTAGCTAACACTTAACTTCAAGCCCTTTCTGAATTTTTGGAACATGGTCTCTATTCCTCCATCTAATTATTGATTAAAAAAAAAACCACCATCAAACAGAACCAAGCCAAGAGCAGAGTCTCATGGTATTCTACTAGAAATCTAGGTTGGATTGGGGCAGGGGGATTGGGGTAGAATGAAAATGATCTTTATTATAACATCCTTTGGGTACCATGAGGGTCACTCAGAAGTAACTTTGGTGCAGTATCTAAGTATGACAACATAGCTTTTCTTTCTTCCTATAAATATATTTATTACATGTAATGGAAGAGTGACTAAATTGTGTCTTCAGGGTTCTTTTTTCCAATCATTCACATAAGGATATCAAAAGAGACTTCATCAAATTCCTAATTAAAATACAAGAATATTATGTTCAGGTAATTTCTTTGGTCTACCAAAACAAAAATTTTGTTGGAGGGAAAAAAGTAAGATTAATCTGCTAAAACAATGTACATGACTTATTCATAAAGGTTCTTAGTGGTCGCTGGTTTCCATACTAATTGATAACCAGCCATCCTTTTAATTCTGTACTCTCAAGTTTTCTAAGTCCTATGTTCAAACTGAACAATTACTGTTTTTAAAAGAATCAACTTTCTTCCACAATTAGAAAATCAGTATCACATTTGCCTCTTCTCAGTGCCGTGTCACCTCTCCTTCTCCACCACTTTTCAAAGATTACCCACAGCAACTCAGCAAGAACATTCCAGAAGTATTTTCACTGTCTTGGGATGTGGTCTGTCTAGGTGCAGTGACTTGAATGTAGGGACTTTCTTATTATCTCCATATTTGTCTTGGTTTTTATTTCCCTGTTAAGCATTTTTGTTCAATATTTTCTGAGTCTGAAAACAATTCTCCTTAGTAAAGATAACAGAAGCAATAGAAGTTGAGTAGTCCATCCCTCTCTGCATCATCATAGTCTCTAAATATCTCGAGCAGCTATCCATCCTTCTTTCACTTTCCTTTTATCCCAAATAGAGATGCTTTAAAAGTCTTCATTTTTCTTAATTTTTATCTTTCCCAGTTAATTCAATATAATCCAATACAGACATTTATTAAGAATTGTTAGAAAATAAATCACGTAACCATGGGAAAATATTTAAAAATAAAAAATGGAATTAAAAAATTATTGATGCTATAAATAGTTGAGGCTTTATCAGATCAACTTGTAGCAAATAGAAGCAAGAAAGACAGCCTTGGGGTAGCAAAGTGGCTCAGCCAATAGAGAGCCAGGCCTGGACATGGGAGATGTTGGATTCAAATCTAGCCTCAGACACTTCGTAAGTATGTGACCTTGGGCAAGTCACTTAACCACAATTGCCTAGCCCTTACTGCTCTTCTGCCTTGGAACTAACACTTAGTATAGATTCTAAGACAGAAGATAAAGGTTTAAAAAAACACCATTTCCCTCTTTTTGTACATGAAATAATCTGTCTCTTGTGTGTGCCAATGTTTCATGTTTTCCTCACTTTCAAAGGGTTCTAAAGCAGAAAATGGTAGGGAAACAAGATGTCATATGTTATCTCCATGCCCTTTCATCATTTTTTATGGCACAATAGTATCTCATTGCATTCAAGTATTGCAATTAGTTTAGCCATTCTCCAACTGAGAGGCACCAACCTCCCCACCTTTGATTCCAATTCATTGCTACTACACAAAAACCTGCTATTACTTAAAGATTATTTTCCTTTTTATTTAAATTGGGGTGGGGATCTACTAGAGTAGTGCTGAGTCAAGGGTATGAAGTTTAGTGGCTTCTGAGGATATCATTCTAAGTTGTTTTCCAAAATGGATGAACCAAATCATAGCTCTACCTACAGTGCACTAATATGCCTATTTTCTTGTAGCTTCTCCAATATTTATCATTTTTCTTTTTTTATATATCTTTGCCATTCTTGGAGTGTGAAGGGGAACCTCAGAGTTACCTTAATTTACATTCCTCTAAATACTAATGTTTTCATATGATTGTTGATAGCTTGGAATTGATGATTTGAAAACAGTTTGTTCATATCTTTTGACTATTTAACTAATAGGGTATAACTGTTCTCATACATTTGAATCAGTTCCTTATTTATCTTGGGTATCTTTGTCAAAAATCTTGCCATGAATTTTTTCTACTTAATTTATTGGTTTTATTTGTGCAAAACTTTTTGATTTTATAGAAACAGATTTTTCATAACAAGTTTAATGTTGAGCATCAAATTAGATGTATTTTATACAACATATGTACAATAACTTGACTGACTGGCTTGATGTCCTATATAAATATTAGGTATTAGTATTTTTATTCACATATCGCAATTTTTTAGCTATTCCCCAACTAATACTAATAATTTTCCAGTTCTTTGCTACTATGAAGTTTTATTTTGTGGTTCAATCATTTCAGTCATGTCTGACTTCCTGATCACATTTGGAGTTTTCTTGGCAAAGATGGTAGGAATAGTTTGCCATTTCCTTCTCCAGCTCATTTTTCAGATGAGGAAAATGAGGCAAACAAGGTTAAGTAGCTGGCCCAAGATCACACAATTAGTAGGGGCAAATTCTGAGGGCAGATTTGAACTCAGGTCTTTCTGACTCCAAGCAGAGCACTGTATCCACTGTATCACCTGACTGGCCATGTAGTTTTATTTACCTCCTTGCATTAATATCTCTGATTTACTCTAATACCTTAAAAAAGGACAGTAGGAAGAATAACAAATTTTAATTTTGAGATTTTTAAGTACGGTGCACAATGGATAGATGTCCAGGACTAGAATCAGAAAGCCTCAAGTTCAAATCCTGCCTTACTCACAGGCTGTATGACCCTGAGCATGTCATTCAAATTTCTGTCTGCCTAGTTTCCTCACCTGTAGAATGGGAGTAATAACAGCACCTACCCCCCCACCAGGTTTTTTGTATAAAAAAAAGTGAGACGATATTTGTGATGTGCTTTGCAAACATTAAAGTACTGTATAAATGCTAGCTATGTTATTATTATTATTAAATTATATATTATATTATTATTCTATATAATATTATTGTTTTTTATTGGGGATGAAGGAAACATACATATTCAAAAGGTTGGAGAAAGAAGAGCTGAGGAAGAATGGAGAAGAGGGGGAAATTGTACTCATAACTTCATTCTCAAAATATATGTCTTTGATTTATGTATTATCCCAGTATCTAGAAAGATCGTCAACACTTAATAAATGCTTTATCTAACTTCCTGTTTAATATTCTAGATGTTTAATAGAGAAGCAATAACATTTCACCAGTTGTTTTGTGTGTTTGTTTAGATCCAGTAACAATACAATTTCTTGGCAAGTTCACTCCTTCTCTCAATACAAGTTAGCAATTGCTTTGCAACCAAGAGTCTTGGGAGAGATATATGAACACTGAGGTAGTGGCTTGCCTAGGAAAACCTAGTCCATGTATGAGTGCTTCTGCAAGATTTGAACACAAGTCTTCCTTACTCTATGGCTGGCACATTTTGCTAAACATTATCCAATTGTGTTTGTAATCCGGTTCTCCAGTGCACTTCTACTCTACACTACGCTACTAGTAAGGCAATTAAATTCCTAAGGCAACAGATCTTCCAAAGATGTCCTCTATTGATCATAAAATCTAAAAGGAAAAGATGTGGTGGTGGTGGTGGTGGTGTTGGTGGTGGTGGTTTTGTTGTTGTTTCATATCTGACTTTTCATGACCCCATTTGGAGTTTTCTTGGCAAGATAATGGAGTAGTTTGCCATTTCCTTATCCAGATCATTTCACAGATAAGGAAATGGAGGGTTAAGTGACTTGTCCAAGATCACACAGCTAATAAAATCTGAGGCCATCCAGATTTGAATTCAGGACTCCAGACCTCGCACCCTATCCACTGTGCTACCTAGCTGCCCATAAGAAATATTAGAGATATGACTGCTTTCTTTTACTTACTGGGTAAATGAGGCTCAGAAAAGCTGTGATTCATTCAGAGATGCAAACAGAAATGAAGGAAGAGTTTGATGTTCACCAATTCTCTCCCATTAGAGAAAATTGAGATTTAAATCTATGTATATTTAACTGATATTTCTTGTTGTTTGTTTGGAGAGGTTTTCTGATTGGTAGAAAAAGGAAGAAGATAAAGAAAGAAGCATTTACGACTTCTGGAAACCAGTTAGTGGTACCATATGGAATGGAAGTTTATCCAAAATTAGCTGCCACGTGTTTCTTTCACCTTCTAATATGCAGTTTGTCCAGTAAGTCATAGAGGAAGTGACTCATGACACTAGGCTAATCCAACCACCCCATACAGGTCTGAGCACGTATCTTTTTAGAATATCAGTTCCTTACCATCAGGAATCTTGTCAAAAAGGAGAAGAAAGTGGATCCTCCAAACCACAGGATGGGAATTTCCTGTAAAATTTTTTAAAAAACCGCATTTTTAAAGAGATGGCCTATGAAGACACAGAAAAGGAAATGGTAACCCCCTAAGGAAAAGCAAGGGTTCATCAAGAAGAAATCATGTCAGGCCATCTCATTTTCTTTCTTTATACAGCTACCAGACTAGTAAATCAGAGGAATGCAATAAACGTGGCATACCTGAATTTCAGGCAGACATTTAACATAGTCTTTTGTGATGTTTTTATCCACAAAATAGATAGATAGATATATACATATATATATACATATATATATATTATATACATACATACATATTATATATACCTATATATTTCCTGCATTGTATTTGGGCAGAGTCATAGAAGGATAAATCATTGGTCATAAAAAGTAGTCATTAATGTTTCATATCATGGGATCTGGAAGAGGAGGACCTGGATTCAAATCCTGTCTTTGATACTTATTACTTCAGGTAAGTAACTTTACCTCACTGGGCCTCAGTTTCATTAACTGGAAAATGAAGAGGTTAGACGTATGGTCTCCAGCATCCCTCCTAGCACAAAATCTATGCTCCAATGACTCTTTGGAGGTAATTCTTGAGTACAGGACCCCAGGGATCTGTCCTTGACCCTATGATCCTCATCATTAAGTCCTAATTATTTTTTTAGTATATTCTACACATTTCTATTAAGCTGGAACCAATTACCGTATTTTATATATAACTATAACCAATAACCATATTTTACATATGAATATAATTTCCAATAGCCCAAATTCAAATAATATTGCCATACCACAGAACACATTATTCACACTGATTAGGAACTACATCTATATCGATGATTTGTATGAAGATATGTGACATTCTTCTCAAGTTTGCAATTAGCAAGAACCTAGAAGGGAGAGCTAACATGTTGGATAAGAGAAAGGCGATCCCTTAAGTATAGAAGTGTCTTGTTTTTGTCATTGTATCCCCAGAACTAGCACCGTATCCTGCAAATAGAATATATTTGATAAATACTTGCTAAATGTAGTACCAGTGGTCTAGATAGATGGGGCAAGACTAGCAACACGAGATTTCAAAGGGGGCAAAAAGAAAGTTCTGCAATTGGGTTTAAATGATCAATTCTCAAGACCAAGCTTGGATATCAAAGCTATACAAGAGAGAAAGGAAGGAAACAAGCATTTATTAAGAGCCTGCTATGTACCAGGCACTGAGGTCCCATTTATTCATGTGGGAACAAATGATATTGTCAGGAGGAATCTAGAAAGCATTGATAAAGATTATAAAGCCTTAGGCAAGAAACTGTTTATGCCCTTTCCAGTTCTTACTTTTTTTTTTTTTTATCCTTACCTTCTGTCTTAGAATCGATATGAAATATCAGTTCCAAAGCAAAAGAGTAGTAAGGGCTAGGCAACTGGGGTTAAATGACTTGTCCAAGGTCACATAGCTAAGAAGAGACTGAGGTCAAATTTGAACCCAGGTCCTCCTATCTCCAGTCTATCCACTGAGCCACCGACCTGTCCCTCAGCCCCTTCTTCTACTACCTTCTCTCTGAGATAACATTCTACTTACATTACACATATCTTGTATGTATATAGTTGTCTCTCCATTAAAGTGTGAGCTCCTTGAAGGCAAGGGTGGTTTTGTTGTCTTTCTTGGTTTTCCCAAAATTTAGCACATTTCCTGGTTATATGGTAAGCCCTAAGTAAATGCTTATTGACTGACTGTCAGACTTCCAAAATGAATGAAGTTTGGATCAAAAAGGACACAGCAAAAATGACCAATAAGGAATTGACATCAGAGATGAGATAATAAGAAAGTACCTAGCAATTTGAAAGTCATATGTTGAATTTATTTTGTACCTTTTTTAAAGGAAGCTTTAAATGGATTTCATATTTTTAGATATAATTCTCTTTTGCTGTCTTACTCTGTATAGTATTTTGTGTGTTTGTTTTTGTTAAAACCAGAACTTAAAAAATTATTTACAAAAAGAAAGCATTTGGCTGCCCTTGACGAATTCCATTCACCTGGCCAAAGACAGTATCATAGGGCACTGAAAGAAATATGTGTATCTACCAAGTCATTTAACAGTATTTTTTTTAAATCCTGGAGAACAAGAGAAGTACTAAGGGCTTGGAGAACAAATGTAATCTGGATTTTCAAGAAAAGGAAAATAATAGAATCTGCAAACTATCAGCCAGTGAGATTGACTTCAAATCCTATCAAAATTCTGGGAAATATCCATAAAGAGATAGAAAGCATCTAGAAAAGCAAGAAATGATCATGAAGCAGCAGGAAGGCTTCAGCATGAAGAGCTCATGCCAGACTAATCTTATTTCCTATTTTGAGTGGATTACAAAAGAGGAATTTTGTAAATATAGTGTACTGAGATTTTAGGAAGTGTGTGATAAAGAATCTCATGCTTTGCTTTTCAAAGAGTTGGAGAGATATGGAATAGATTGTGATATAATTAGATGGTCTCAAAACTAGTTGAATGGCCAAATTCAAAAAGCAATCACTGATGGTTTAATGACATTTTGGAAAAAGATCTCTAATGGATTCTTTAAAGAAATTAGAGATCTTAATCTGGAGAAGAAAAAATTGGGGGAGGAGGGGACATTCTAATTGTCTCAAAGTATTTAAAATGTTTTCACACTCCAGATGGCAAAATTAAGAGCAATAGTGTAAGTTGCAATACCAACAATAAAAGGTAACTTTACTGGAAAGATGCCCAAAGGGCTATAAAACTGTGCATACCCTTTGCTCCAGCAATATCCCTATTAGGTCTATATTTCAAAGAGAATTTTTTTGAAAAAGGAAAAGGACCTATATGTATAAAATGTTTGTAGCAGCTCTTTGTGTGGTGGCAAAGAACTGGAAATTGAGATGTCCATCAATTGGGGAATGGCTGAACAAGTTGTGGTAATGTGATTGTGATGGGATACTATTATGCTAAAAGATGATTTCAGTAAAACCATGAAAGGTTTATGTGAACTAATGCAAAGTGAAGTGAGCAGAACCTGGAGAACATTGTACAAAGTAAGAGCAGTATTGTATGATGATCAACTATAAATGACTTAACTATTCTCAGCAATACAATCACCTAAGACAGTGATTCCCAAAGTGGGTACTACTGCCCCCTGGTGGGTGCTGCAGCAATCCAGGAAAGCGGTGATAGCCACACTTTTTTTGTATTACATTCTATTCTGAGTTCAATAAATAGTTTCATAATTTCCAGGGGGCCCTAAGTAATATTTTTTTCTGGAAAGGGGGCGGTAGGCCAAAAAAGTTTGGGAACCACTGATCTAAGACAATTCTGAAGAACTTATGGTGGAAAATGCTATCGACTTCCAGAAAAAGAACTAATGGAGTCTGAATACATCTTTTTTAACTTTCTTTTTTTGTGTTTTTTTGTATTGTGTTTTCTTTCACAATATGACTAATATGAAAACATGTTTTGCATGAGTGCACATGGATAACATATAAAATTATTTGCCTTCTCAAAGAAGCAGGAGGGAAGGGAGATAACTTAAACCTAAATTTTTAAAATTAATATCAGAATCTGTTTTACATATAATTGGAAAAAATTTTAAAAGGAAAATTTAGACTTGAAATTGGGGAAAACATCCTAACAATTGGAACTGTCCAAAAGTAAAATGGACAATTTCAGAAGGTAGTATACTCCCTCTCATTGATACTCCATGCAAAAGAAGTTGGTGTATCAGAAAGAACGATGCATCCAGAAGCAGAAAATCAGAAGACTTTTATTTAAATCTTGGTTCTGCCACAATTACCTTGGGCAAGTCAGTTAACTACCTGGAAGCTCAGTTTCCTGATCTATAAAATGAGTCATTCCTGTCATTCAAAGGAGGATGAGCACTTTCTAGGGATGTCATGAAGGGAATTCTTTTTGTGAATGCTAATTACATATACTAGGTCACCTTTGAAACCTCATCATATAGAGAATAAAGCTGGACTTTCTTCTCTAAGGACCTCTAAGGATCCATTGATCCATGATCCTAGGACTTGCTAAGATTCTTTACTAATTCTCAGCACAGCAATATTTTCAAGTCTGAAAGGCCCTAGAGATGTTTGTTCCACATTTAGTATCCATCTCATCTTCATGGGGGTTCATTGTAAATAAAGCCACTGCTTTGCTTCTAGTTTAATGTTTCCATCCCTTAAACTGAACCCATGCTATACTTCATCCACAAGAGTGGCTGATGTAGTTATTCTCTAAAGAATTCATTTTTTGTTTTCAGTACTAGTTATAGTGATTAAAAGTTTAAAAAAGACCTTTAGGAGTATCTTGCTAATCATAATTTGGTCAATAAGTTGCTCTTTGACACTGGTAGCTTGGCAACACAGCAAATAGAGTGCCAGGTTTGGAGTCAAGAAGATTCATTTTTCCACCTAGGAGCCAATACAGAGAAGTTAAGGGTTTTATAATGTTTAAAAAAAAAAAAAAAGAAGATTCATTTTCCTGAATTCATATGCTGCCTCAGACACTTACTTAGCTATGTTACTTTGTACTAGTCACTTAACCCTGCTTTACCTCAGTTTCCTTATCTTTATGATTAAAATGACCTAGAGAAGGAAGTGGCAAACTACCCCAGTATCTTTGCCAAGAAAATCCCAAATGGAGCCATAAAGAGATGGCCAGAACTCAACAATGACGACGACAACACCATATAAAATCTCTCAACATAATTTCTTAATTTATGCTCTGTCTTTGACTCAATAAACTAGATTAATAGCATAAAACTAAATTCTAATCCCTCAAGCAAAATTTTGCAAATGTCTACTTTCAACCTAGGACCATAGAAACACCATTCCTTTATTATGGTCTCATGAGCAATAGCCCAAGGTATGGAGTAATTAGTGTGCCTAGGCAGGAAAAAATCATTAAGCAGAAATATGCCTTGAGAAATCATTTAGCTCACCCACTTTTGTTCAGACAGGAGTATATTTAAATGGTCTAATCTCAGAAGAATAAGAATCTCTTCTATTTATAAAGTCCACCAAAGGATTCCACAAACTCTCCTGGTATCCTTTCCAGCTTTTAACAATTTTCACGGTCAATAGATTCTTCCTCATATTCAGCCCCTATCCAAGATCCTGTTTTTTAAGCAAATTCTTTTTTAATGAGCTCCTAAAAGAAAGGGAAAACAGTTTTACACTTTTTGAAACATAGTTTTAAAATACCTAGAAGACAATTAAATAATACCTCTACTTTCTCTAGCGTGAATAGTGCCCGTTCCTTCTCTTAGAACCATCATCTGAAGTTCACCTTCACCACCAATGCATTTCATTTGTAAAGTGATCCTTAAAAGTCATCAAAGACTTCAGCTTTATTAATGTTAATTATGATCCTATTTACATGTATTTTGTATACCTCTAATATATTTTTCCAAATAAGGGAATTGGCTTACTCCCTGGAAATTCTCAGCTCTTTTTATGAAAAATAGATCCAAAAAACAAGAGATGAGCAACAGAAAGAAAGAAAGAAAGAAAGAAAGAAAGAAAGAAAGAAAGAAAGACCCTATATAATAAGCACTTACTTTGTGCTATGGGGCTGTGCTAAATGCTAAGGAGACAAGTGAAAACATGCAAGACAGTTTCTGCTCTCCAGGAGTTCACATTCAAATGTAAGCAGACAAAGGGAAGTGAAAACTGTGAGAGAAAGAGAGAAGAGATACAAGCTAAGTCATATGGCCAAAGATGTCTGGGTGGTGCTCTAAAAGATTAGAACCAAGAAAGATAAGCTGGTTAACTCAAGGAATTTCTAATTTTCTGGTGGTAAATGGCAAGCCTAGAAATATCTAGGAGAGTTTATTCACACAGTTGCTCAGTAATCAGTGACAAAATCAATCTTCTTAAATGTCAAGACTTTTTTTTTTTGTTGCTCAGTCATTTTTCAGTTATCTCCAACTTTTCATGACCCCAATTGAGGTTTTCTTGACAAAAATACTAAAGTTATTTGCCATTTCTTTTTCCAGATGAAGAAACTTATAGATGAGGAAACTGAGGCAAAAAAGGTAAAGTGATTTGCCCAGAGTCACATAAATAGTAGGTGTCTGAAGACAGATTTGAACTCATGAATTTGAGTCTTCCTTATCCACCTCCTAGCTGCACCACTTTAAGAATTCCTGTCTCTGGTTTTGTGAAAGATAGAGAAATAGAAATAAAAGGAAATCATTTGTAGAGTAACATAAAGGTGTTCTTGAGATTTACTGCTTTATCGAAGGTCACAAATGACTCCCTAATCCCAAAATCCAGTGATCTTTTTTCCCCAGGCCACATTCTTTTTTTTTAAAGCCTTACCTTCTGTCTTGGAATCAATACTGTGTATTGGTTCCAAGGCAGAAGAGTGGTAAGGGACAGGCAAAGGGGGGCAAGTGGCTTGCCCAGGGTCACACAACTTGGAAGTGTCTGAGATCAGATTTGAACCCCGGACCCCCCATCTCTGGACCTGACTCTCAATCCACTGAGCCACCCAGCTGCCCCCTCACATCCTTTTTTATCAGAGCTGTATGGTTGAGGTAGGCTTCTCACTGGAGCTGAAGGGGTTGTGGAGCTAGGAGGCCCATGTATTACAAACAAAAAGAGGAGAAAATTGGAAAGAAGACTATGAGCCAGGTCCTACCTTTATTAAAAAGGGAAAAGAGCCATCTGGATATCCATACAAGGTATAAACAAGGATCTCAAAGGGGTTTAGTGAAGTTAGAAGAAGGAAAGGTGGTTGCTAAGAGATGGGGGCAGATACCTGAAAATGGTCATGAGGAACAGAGAATATGGCTTGGGCTCAATTCTTCTTCTACTACCTGGAAAACTTTCAGCAAGTCTCTTAAACCCCTAGAGCTTAAGTTCCTCTCCTATAAAATAAGGGAAGTGAACAGAATTACCTCTGAGGTCCCTTTCAGCTCTAGAACTAAGATCCTATAATTCTATTTTGTTCTTGTGTCTGTCAGGAGTTGTGAGATAAAGAGCAGCCAATCTTGAAGAAGGCTCCAAAAGACACATCTTTCATGGAATTTGAAGTAAGAAGGAGCAAAAATGGGGGGAAAGGATTTTTGCTAAAGGAGAATAACAGTTCTGAATACAGGAATTTGAAGAGAAGGAAGCAGGAATCTGCTTGCCATGTGCATATAGTGTGCCAAGCACAAAGGTGCTAAATTGGGTCCAAGGTTTTAATTAGAATGTTGTGCAAGCCATATGTACAAAAATATGTTTAGCAATTCTATTTGTAGTGGCAAAGAACTGAAAACTAAGAGGATACTCATCAAAAGGGAAATGGCTGAGCAAAATATGGTATATGAAGGCAATGGGATATTGTTGTGCTGTCAGCTAGGTAGTATAGTAGATAGAGCACTATACTGGAAATCAGGAAGACGTTTCTTCCTGAATTCAAATCTGACTTCAGACACTTAACAACTGTGTGATCCTGGGAAGTCCCTTATCCCTGTTTACCTCAGTTTCCTCATTTGTAAAATGAGCTGGAGAAAGAAATGGCAAGCCACTCCAGTTCTTTGCCATGAAAACCCCAAATTGGGTCACAAAGAGTCAGAAATGCCTGAAAATGATTGAACAGTAACAATAAAGAATGATGAAAGGAATAGTTTCAGAGAAACCAATGAAGGCATAAATTGATGCAGAGAGAGATAGGTAACAAGCATTTATTAAGTATTTACTCTGTGCCAAGCACTCTGCTAAGGCCTGAGAATCCAAATAAAAGCAAAAAGAAAGATAGTCCCTCTCATCAGAGATTTTATATTCTAATGAAAGGAGATGACACAAAAAAAGGAGTTGAAAATGGTGAGAAAGGGTGAGAAGGTATCCACCTGGCCCAGAGAGTCAGTCAGAAGAATAGCCAAAAAGGAAATGAAGTTTAAGTTGACCCTGGCCACTTTCCCAAAATGGAGATCCCACAAGGAACTCAATCATGGGAGAAAGGAGCTGGTGTGATTAAAGAATAGTGCAGGGTAAGGTTCTGAGAGAAGTTCCAGGGTGAGATAACAGCCAAGGCACGCTTTTGACATCTGTCAAGTCAGAAGCACAGCCAAGAAGAGAATGCCAAGTGAAGTGAACAGATCCAGAACCAAAATGACAACATTGTAACTCAAAGCAACACAATGACCAGCCATGAGGTGAGAGGACTGATAATGGAGGATGCCACCTGTTCATCCAATAGAGAAGTGATAGGGTCAGGGTGCAGAATGAGACACATATTTCTGGAACACAGCCATTTTGGGAATTCATTTTACTTAACAATATTTGCTTAACTTTGCTTTTTAAAATAACCTTTTATCTTTCCCAATTACATATAAAAACAATTTTTAACATTCATCTCTAAAATTTGTGATTTCCAAATTCTCTCTCTCTCCTCCCTGAGATTATAAAGTTGCTTAACTTTCTTAGGAAAGATTTTGTTTTTCTTTTCCCCTCAGTGAAGAAGAGGGGAAGGAGATTAGAAAGAAAATCAATTATTACTGAAAAAAAAAAAAACAAGGTAAGCTTTTTAAAAATGCTATGCAAAGATTTCTGTAGCTTCTGACCCAAAGGTGGAATTCTTTCTATTGGTTACAATCAGGAAAGGGATCTATGATTTGTTTGATAAGAACTGTATCAGCTATTACACTCATCTAGAGACATATATTGAGTGGTTTTCTCAGTGCAGGGAGTCCACGGGAAAGGAGCTATAAGACTCAATCTCTTTCCTGCCTTAGATGTGTATTTGAGTGTATAGCCAGCACACAGACTTAGGAGCTAGTTCTTCTCCCCCTACTCACTGATTCCAGGCATTCCATCTGTATGGATCTTCAAGGTGTTCTATGTAGAAGGCATCCATCCCCTCTCCCCCAGAAGAGGATAGTACTACAGGATCCTGGGGACTGGTGATCAGGGAGTGGGGAGCCAACTCTCCTCCCTTAAGGAATGAGAAAGTCTACTGTCATCTCCCTCACTCTAACATGCCCCCCTCCACCCTTGCACACACACACACACACACACACACACACACACACACACACACAGAGCCAGTGCCCTCTAGCAAAGTTTTGATCACTCCTTGCTTTTTCCATTTCTGTTTTTGATCCACCTGCTGCATTGGCTCCTTTTCTTTCTCATGTTCCCTAAATAGCCCCCAAATTCAGAATGCAATGCTTTCCTCTTCTCTTTCTATTTCTCTTCCATAAAGATTTCATCAACTTGTACAGTTTCAACTATCACTTTGATGTGGATAACTCCCAAATCTCTATCTCTATCCCTGAACTCTCTTGAAAGCATCACTGGACATTTTCCATGACCTCAAAGTCAAAATATCTCCAATTAAATTCATTTTCTTTTCCAAAGCTCTCTACTCCTGACTTATCTATACCAGGTATCCAAGCTCGAAACCTCAATTCTTTTGACTCCATGCTCAGAATGAGGTTCAAATCTCTACTCATTATACTTCTTAATTGTGTGACCACTTACTTCCCTGTGTTTAGTTTCTTCATCTATAAAATTAAAAGAAACTTGATGACCTCTAAGGTCTCTCCCAGGCAGATAGGTGGCCTCAGTGGATAGAGCACTGGATTTGGAGTCAGGAAGACCTGAATTTAAATCTAGTCTCAGATACTAATTAGCTGTGTGACCTTGGGCAAGTCAATTCACCCTGTGTACCTTACTTTCCTCTTCTATAAAATGAGCTGGAAAAGGCAATGGCAAACCACTTCAGTCAGTACCTTTGCCAAGAAAACTCCAAATGGGTTCATACAAAGAACTGGATATAACTGAACAACAAAGTTCCTTCTATCTCTAAAACCATGATCCTATGATCTTCTTACCCTCTATTTTAATGAGTTCTTTCCACCAAATTAATCTTTCTAAAACACTATTGAGCACTCTCTCTCAAAAACCTCTAGTGCCTACAGGACAACAATTCAACTTCATTAGTCTGACATCGAGGGCTTCCATGGTCTGGCATCTGCTTATGAACAACTTCATTTCTCATTTTACTATGTGAATTTCTTCCTGTAGCCAAAATAAGATATTCATTATCCCCAGCTAGTGGCTTGTGCTTTCCTGCCTCTAAACCTTTGCTCACATTATTCCCCTTGCCTGGAATGCCCTCTCTACTCCTTTTAACATCACTTTTAGCTATTGTTTTAAAATATTTTTGATGATAGTGAATTGACCTTTGTGACCTTACAATAATTATATGGGAAAGAACATCTACTTCATTATAATGCTTGAATAAGAAAAGAAAGGTGGAAAAGAGAATAAATAAGTCTGCTCCACAGTGGTAGAGTCATCATTTACTTTGGAGAATACTGAGATCTATCCCCATACTATGCCATAGCTCAATCCCCAGCCCCAGTGGGAGAAAAATAGGGGTCTTTCCTCTCCTCTCTCATTGCTACACTTAGGCTCTGTCACCACTGGAGCCCTTGCTCTTATGCCCTCTTTTCCTCTGACTCTTCTCTGATTCATTCCCTATCCAGGGATGTTCCTTGAATCTCTTCCTGTTGTTTTTTGGTTGCTTTTTTTTTTTTTACTACAATAAGGTACAAAATTTACTAGAAGAGCTGACTATGTAAGCAAGAGAATGTTGTTCCATCATTGTCTTAATCATGTTCACTCTTCATTATCCTTTTTGAAGTTTCTTTGGCAAAGATACTGAACAAGTAAGTTATTTCCTTATCCAGTCCATCTTAAAGATAAGGACATTGAGGCAAGCAGGGTTAAGTGACTTGCCCAGGGTCACACAGTTAGTAAATGTCTGAGGTCAAATTTGAACTCAGGAAGATGAAGACCTAGCACTCTGTCCACTATGCCACCTAGCTACCCATGTAAGTAAGTTAAAGTGATTACTATATGATAGGCCAATTGTGCTAATATGAAATATTACTAATGTGAGTCTGTCCCCAAAATGGAAGCCCGGGAAGGAATTCACCAGTGGGAACAGGCATGCTCAATAGCCACCAGCAGTTTTTGCTTACAATCTACTGTCATTTTTCTCAACTAGTTGTAAGGTTGGCAGTTCTCTGAAATGTTTTTAAGGGCAGCTGTACTCTGTTGTTAAAAAACCAATAGACAGGCATACACAAATGAACCGATTTATGACTCCCCAAAATGGAACATGATCTCTTCTGCCTCTCTACTCCCATGGGACTTTGCAACTCATAGAACTAATCATATTCTGTTCCAGATCTTTTTGTTAATAAAATACCTGCTCAGATTAGCTACACAATACATAAAAGCAAATAAATAGTTATTTAGTGTTTGATAAACCCTTTTCAGACAAGAAATCACTCTTTGACAAGAGCTGCTGGGAAAAGTGGGGAAAGGTTTGGCAACAACTAGGTGTAGACCAAAATCAAAATGGATACATGAAGGGTGCTACTATTAGCAAATTAGCACAAAAAAACATTGCAACCAATATTAGAAAAAAAAAAAAGCAGAGCTCGGGGAGTGGAGGGCAGGGAGGATGAATTTAGAGCAAGAATCTCTGTTAAAGGCTTTATTTCTCAAATATGTAGAAAACTGAGTCAAATTTATAAATATACTAGTTATTCTTCAGTTGATAAGTGGTCAAAAGATATGAACAGACAGTTTTCAAATGAAGAAACCAAGATTATCTATAGTCACATGAAAAAAATGCTCTAAATTACTCAATTAGAGAAATGCAAATCAAAACAATTCACACCTATCAGATTGACCAAAATGACAGAAAAGGAAAATAATAAATGTTGGAGGGAATATGGGGAAACTGGGACACTAATGCACTATTTGGTAGAGTTGTAAACTGATCCAATCATTCTAGAAAGTTACTTAGAACTATGGCCAAAGGACTTTAAAACTGTATGTGTGTGTATGTGTGTATGTGTGTATATACCCTTTGATCTAGTAATATCACTGCTAGGTCTGTATCCCAAAGAGATTTTTTTAAGAGGGTGGAATAGGGGAAAGACCTGTTTGCAGAAAAATGTAGTAGCTCTTTTTACGGTGATAAATATCTATCATTCAAGGAATTGCTGAACAAGTTGTGGCATAGAATTGTAATGGAATACTTTGGGCTATAAGAAATGATGAGAAGGATGATTTCAGAAAAAACTAGAAAGACTTAAATGAACTGATGTAAGTGAAGTGAGCAGAACCAGTGGAACATAGTACTCAGTAACAGCAATATTACATGGTGAACAATTGTGAATGAGTTAGCAATACAGTGATCAAGGATAATTGGCAAGGATTCATGATTTAAAATGCCATCTGCCTCCAAAGAAGGGGCTGATAGAATATGAATATAGACATAGACAAACTATATTTCACTCTAATTTCTTCATTTTAAAAGGGTTTATTTGAGTTCTCTTCCACAAAAAATTACTAATATGAATAACATTTTACATCATTGCACATGTAAAATACATGTTAGATTGCTTGCTCTGCTGGGGAGGGAAGAGGAGTGAAAGGGAGAGAATTTGGTTCATACTTTTAAAATATGAACATTTTAAATTGTGGGTTTTTTCATGTGATTGAAGAAAAAATTAAAATATATTTTTTAAAAAGGTATCTTCCCTCTCTTACTAGGTTTTAACTGCCCAGTGAAATAAAAAACCCATTAGGGAAAGAAACTAGGTTCTCTTCATCTTTCAGGTCCACACAGCATGTAGCCCAGTGTTCAGTTGATGTTTGTTGAATTTAAATATGGTCCATATTTGAAAGTCTGCCCCTCAGAGTAGAAAAATTATTTTAAGACATCAAAAATTATTAAACTGCTTTCAGATTAAATAAATAAAATACATTTTTTACCAAATAACAATTAGCTCCCTAGAGTTGCCCTTGTCATCCTTCCAAAGTTATTAAAGTAAGATTCTTAAAACTGTAAAGTGGGACAAAGACTTTTGTTTATTTTACTTTCACTAGTTAAGAGTTCACTTGCATTGTTAATAGACCTCTAGGGGCTTGAGCATTTTTCTGTCCTAGGCTGGCTTTTCTGGCACATGCTTTCTCTCCACTTCCCTCTCCTAAGGACTCCCAGGAACTGGTTCTTGTCATTTTATGCTGCCACTTTGAATTTCCAACCACAATTTCTCCCTTTTCTCTCACCTACCTTGGACTAGAAAGCCCTATCTTACAGGCCCTGAGGCAGCCTTGTCCATTATCTAAAGATTTTTACTACCAGCAATAGTAGGGGAATAGATCAGACAAGAGGAAAACAAATTCAAGGGGGAAACTGGAATGGCAAAGTATTAGTTTCAAAGATTACTCAAAAAGTTTGTCCTCTGTCCCAAAAAGGACTGCAAATTGAGCTATTTCCCTTCTTACCTAGAAAATGTCCCAGTTCTTTCTTCAAGTTTCCAGGCCTTAAGCTCTCCATTCATTTACATAAGCCGTTCTTCCTTCTTTTTTTCCTTACTATTTGAGGACCTAAATCAAACTCATTTTCTTGTTTTTTGTTGTTGTTTTTTTTTTTTTCCGAGGAAGTTAGCCCTGCTTCCACTCTCCTGATGTGTTGGGGGGAGAGGGGTGATTTAAGATAATGTACATAAAGTACTTAGACAATATTTAAAGGACAACATTTATAAAGTGGAGTCAGACAATTCCAAACAAGATTGGAATCTTTACTTTCTAGCTCCATGACCCTGGAAAAACACTACTTCCCTGAGCATCAATATCCCCATTCTCTAACATGTGGATAATAATATCCCCACAACTACCCAGGATTGTTATGAGTTTCATCATGTGGATTGTATGAATCAGGGGTGAGAAGAGAGTGCCTTCCTGGCTTCAGGAATGGCCAGTAGAGAAGCAAGGAGACAGATGAACCTCCAGGAAGTAGAGTAATGGAATGTAGCTTGGAAATAGAATTGGGGCAAGTTGGGGAAAGTGGGGGGACATTTAAATGTCAAACAGATAAATTTCTATTTTATTGTAAAGCAAATAGGAAGCCACTGGAGTTAGTGAGTAGGGGAGGGACAGGTCAGATCTACAGTTAGGGAAAATCACTTTGAACACAGTGTAGAAAATGGATTGGAGCAGGAGAGAGTAAGGACATTCCACAGGAGAAGGGGGAAGGTGAGGAGGTGATGGTTTTAGGTGGAGAGAAGGGGATGTAAGATAGAAATCATAAGACTTGGCTACTAACTGGATTACAGAGTGTCATGTGTGTATGTATACATATTTATATATGTTTATGAATATGCATGTATATGTATATTTTTATATATATATATATATATATATACACACATATACAATAAGGTTAAATGACTTGCCCAGGGTCACACAGCTAGTAAATATTTGAGGCTGGATTTGAATTCAGGTCTTCCTGACTTCAGAACTATACCACCTAGCCGTATATATACACATATATGTATATACATATATATATATATATCTGTTGTATTGTGTATTGTTGCATACACACATATACATATGTGTGTGAATATGTATACATATACTTCCATTTATATATAAATATATCTGCTACATTTATATATTTATTATATAAAATCTAAGGAAATATGTATTATATATAATTAGAGAGTCTCATTCACCCTCTATGTCCCCTCTTCTCCCCTACCATTAAATGCAAGTTCTTTGAGAGCAGGCATTGTCTCATTGTTTGTATTTTTATATGCCCAGGATTTGGGGTTGCTCTTGAATACAGAAAGCTCTTAATAAACACTTGATGATGGTAAGACTTTTTTTTTTTTTTAATTTATCTGGTTGCACAATTTCTCTAATATGGCTGCAAGAAATGTGTTCTTTTTACTGATTCAAATAATTAAAAAAGATCTAATCGATGAATTGTGTTCTCTTACAAAAGATGTG
The DNA here is from genome assembly GCF_016433145.1 of Gracilinanus agilis. NCBI lineage: Eukaryota > Metazoa > Chordata > Mammalia > Didelphimorphia > Didelphidae > Gracilinanus > Gracilinanus agilis. The sequence goes on from NC_058135.1 coordinate 62,227,009, forward strand.
AACTTGTAGACATCTTAGCGTAAAAATACTTGTTATCGCATGGGTATAAAACGAGACTTCAGGAGTAGAAAGAAAACTGTAATAACATGATAAGTAAAGGAAAATTCCAGAGTTGGCCATCTGCTGAATAGATCAAAGCCAGATAGTCACCAGGCAGCTCAGGATAAGGTTTTGTTTAGACTGAATACATTAGCTAGTATGTAGTTGAAGCGTGGGGGTGGGGGGAGAGAGAAAAGGGGAAATGGGTTGTGGTTTTTCCTTTTTCTTTTATATATTAAGCAGAGGTGAAGGTATCTGGGAAATAAACTTCTCAGATATCTCAAATTTACAATTAAAAGAGGAAAGTCAATGGTTTCTCGGTTTTATACTCAACTGTAAGGAAATGGGAAGAAATATATGGTGGATGCAAGTCACAGAATGCTTCCTGCTTTCATTTTCTCATCATCTCTAGAATCTAGGCAGAAGCCAAGATTCAGGGAATGAGGAACTGATTTTCCTAGACCTTCTAATATAAAAGGAGCTTCACAAAGTTGGACAATGTTGTGCCATCATGGGACTTCTAAAAGCAAAAGAGATCATGTTATAGAAAATACATAGGAAAGGGGATACATGAAAAAATATAGCTGCGTTGCAACATTGGCAGGGAGATTGGAGAATTGTGCTATTGACTTAGGATACCAGGCTGCTGGAGAAATATAGAGTAATGTTGGAAATGATGGAGAAAATATCCAGGGTTCCAAGTTTTACCTATCTATCTGCCAGAAAAAGAATATTTGCCTCATATGAGGCAATGTGGGACAACTATCTCAGAGTTGAAATAGTTCCCCTTTCCACTTAGAGGCTTTGGTATCAGGGTTGGACTGTATGTGTGTGAATATATGTGTATACATATGTATGTATGTATGTATATGTAGGGGGGACCTGGTAATTGATAGCCCTTCTCAAAAAGTAGCCTTTAAGAATACCTAACTCTTAATCAATGACACATGTAAAACCCAGTGGAATTGCTCATTGGCTATGGGAGGGGGGTGGGAGGAGAAGGGGAGGGAAGGAACATGAATCATGGAACCATGGAAAAATATTCCAAATTAATTAATTAAATATCATCAAATAAATAATTTAATTTTGTATTATTGATATGATTAATGTGATGTATTATATATAAATATAATATAAATAATATAATGAATTAAATAATAAATTAATTAAATGAAATGTTTCAATTCACACACAAAAAAAACATACCTAACTATCTCTTTGGAGAAACAACAAACTCAGATTTTAGCATGACCAGCTCTACCGGTAGAAGCTGGGAAATAGATATTTTAGACCTTTAAACAAATTGTAGGTTGTCAACCACCTGGGAGTTTTAGTATTACATCTTTTACTTTTCTATTCCATTTAGCAAATATAATCTATAAAAGGAATGCATCTGCTTTGGGCCATGTGAAATTAGGAGGGAGATACAATCTTAATGGGAATAGAGGCTGTCATTTTGATAAACTGATGAATCAGTGATAATCTTCATATTGGTCAACCCAGACTGAAATGCAGAGAGAGGACTTGAAATAATTTCTAAGGCACTAATGAGAAGCTGGGAAGCATTTGTGTGATAAGAAGGAACTAAAAGAAGTAGCTACTCAAGCTAGATCTGGTATCTAGCAACAGTGGTGTCAAACTCAAATTGGAATGGCATCCACTAAAGATCCTTGGGAACTATATACTGACTTAGTTTTGAATTTTAATATTATCTGTGTTTTATCATATTTTTACTTATTTTGTTAGATATTTCCCAACTACATCTTAACATGATTGAGACAACACTGGGGCAAGTTGCATGTTTGACAATTGTGCCTTCAACAAAAACTGCATTCTTTTTATCTATTCTAACATAGCTAATCTACTTGTTTTCTTACCTCTAATTCCTAAGTAGAATTTGTGTTCCTGTAGAGAAGACAAAACCTCTATACCTTTCAAAAATAATTCTCTTTTCTTAAAATACACCAAGAGCCAAGAGCAGATTCTTTCTATTCAAATTCAACCCTATGTCACAAGTTGAGCTAGACTGGATGAACTCTAAACTTTTTTTCAAACTCTAAATCCTATAATCCTAAGTAAGCCTGGACATACCAAGCATTACCCCATTTCTCCATCTTTTCCTTCATGGCTTTAATCCCTTCCCAGAAGCCAACATCTATCGGATTTCATATCAAGACTTCTGAACAACTTTTTTTGGTTCCTGTTGCTCTTTACCCTTTGGGGGGCATGGCTAGTTCCTAATGTCCACTAAATGTCCACTAAATGAGACCAATCATTTCTTTTTCCCTACATGTGTAAGGAGGTAACCTGTAAAACGAATCCATGGATTCAGATTCTAAACTCCTTATGCTAAGACAAAAAAATATGAAAGATGGATCATAGAAATGAGTTTTGAGGTTCCTATGTAACATTGCCCTAAGCTACTCCCCCAGAGGATGGCCACTACTCCCTCAATTTCAAATGTACTCTCTAAGTGAGATCTTCTAACACTAATATTAACAAGCCCTTCCTGGTGACCTTCTCCTTACATCAGCCAATTGTACAGTTGTTTTTCAGTCATAGCTGACATTTTTCATTGCCCTATTTGGGTTTTTCTCCTTCTCCAATTTATTTTACAAATGAGGAACTGAGGCAAATGGGATTAAGTGACTTGCCCAGGGTCATCTAGTTAGTGTCTGAGGCCAGAACTGAGCTCATGAAGAAGAGTTTTCTTGACTCCAGACATGGCACTCTATCTATTCTGCCACCTCACTTCCCCACATCAGCCAATAGACACAATCAACTCAAAGCAAGACCTTTATTGAGCAGAACCAGGAGAATATTGTACACAGAGACGGATACACCATGGCACAATCGAACATAATGGACTTCTCCGCTAGCAGCAATGCAATAGTCCAGGACAATTCTGAGGGACTTATGAGAAAGAAAACTAGCCACATCCAGAGAAAGAACTGTGGGAGGAGAAACACAGAAGAAAAACAACTTGATCACATGGATCGATGGGGATATGATTGGGGACGTAGACTCTAAATGAGCCCCCTAATGCAAATATTAATAATATGGAAATAGGCTTTGAACAATGACACATGTAAAACCCAGTGGAATTACAGGTTGGCTACAGGAGTGGGGGAGGAAGGGGGAGGGAAAGATCATGACTCATGTAACCATGGAAAAATATTCTAAATTAATTTAATTAATTAGAAATAAGAAAGCAAGACCTTTATCGAGTTAGTGATTATGAAACATTTCTTCCATAAATACGAAATCTACTCTCCAAAAAAATACACAGCATTAATGTAAAGAATAGACCCAAACTTAGAATACAATTGTAATGAGGCATATACATAGCTTCTTGCCTCCTCATGCCAAGGAGTACTAACATGATAGTGAATTTTAAAAAACCATCAGTGCTATCTCTATATACCATGAACTCAGGATGGGTGGGCAGGGGTAGAAATGAACTACTCAGACATCAACCAGATGTAATATTACAGAGATTAATATAAAGTCTTTCATTTAAGTACCAAAAATCAATTGAATAAATACTAAACAAGAAAGAACAGCTTGATGGAGTTTGTGTGAAAAGACCTTTGAATTATAGTTGCTAATGCAGCTGCCTAATCCTAAAGTCATTTTAACCAGGATTAATACATATCTATAACATCTAGATCACTGGAGGTCTAGGGCTACTATCATTGGCACTAGCTGGACTTCCACTTGGTGAAAAAACCCACCTCCATATACCATGAGACTCTCCAGTCTCCTTTATGTCACTTCCTACCTCCCACTTTCTCTCTCTAGCTATGGAAATTGTAATCAAATTAATGCTACCATCCTTGGAAAGAATAAATCAATCAATGGCCCCAGGGCTCTACTAACTATCTATGGCATTCCCAGCAAAAATATGCCTCTCTGGACACCATTTTTCTTTATTTGTTTTCCCCCTCTATTAGAATGTAAGCTTTCTCCAGTGTGTGTGTGTGTGTGTGTGTGTGTGTGTGTGTGTGTGTGTATTAGGGTGTATTTATCACTTAGCATGGTGCCTGGCACATAATCAGTGACTAATGAATACTTCTTCATTCATTCAAAGATGGAATATTGTTCCACATTGTGGACACCACATTTTGAGAGCCACTGACATTGTAGAGAGCATCTAAAAGACATTGATTAAATCTGAAAAGGGGTGGGAGAATCTTTCCATAGTTGATGAAAGTGAGATGTTTACCTAGAGATAATGACTTTCAAATACAAATTCTTCTGTTTGACTTTTAAAGCATTTTATAACCTGGCCTCTTTAGGAAAAGGCTTCATGTGGAGTAGAAGTTGTGTGTTCAACTGGACCTTTGAAGGAAAAAGGAGGAATTTCAAGAGGAAGGAGGGTGTGAATTCCAGGCCTCAAGACACAGCCAAGGCAAAGATCTAAAAGTAGGAGATAGAAAATGGTATGTTCTAGAAAATAATTCAGAAAAGATGGCTAGACCATAGGGTTTAAGGTGGGGAGTAATGTGTAAGAAGACTAGAAAGACAGAATGAGATATAAACCAGAATTGATAAAAGCTTTAAGGGCAAATAAACAAGTTTCTATTTGATCCTAGAGTTCATGGGAAGCCTCTAGAATTTATGACACAGGGATATGATGGGATCTGATAGAAATAAGCTCCTTGAGGACAGGAATTGTTTCATTTTTGCCTTTGTAGTCCAAGAACCTAGTACAATATCAGAAACCTAGTTGGTGCTTGTTAGTTGATTAGTCAACTATATAAGATGTGGAGAGGGGCTAGACTAATGCCTCATCAATCTAAAAATCTATGATTCTACCTTAAAATAAGGCAATCAAAACATCATACTAATCAGTACCAGCTAGGTGGCAAAGTGGATAGAGTGCCAGGTCTAGAGTCAGAAAGACTCATGCTCTCTAATTTGAACTAGAGAAATGGCAAAGCACTCCAGTATTTCTGACAAGAAAACCCCAAATAGGGTCGCAGAGAGTTGGAATCGACTGAAAAACAATTTAACAACACAAATCAGTTCCTATGGTAGTCTCCTCACTTGGACCTTTTATTCGTCTTTTATTATTATTATTATTATTATTATTATTATTATTATTATTATTATATATTTCTACTGTTTAGAGGAGACCATTCTCTGCAAAAGTCACCTGATTTAGCTGCCAATGATTCTCTCCAGCACCTCTCTGGAAGCAAACAACAGTGCAGCCTGGGAAAGTTTCTCTTCAGATTATCGAGAAATAAAGGGAATAGAGACAACTACCTAGAAAATAGAAGAAGCCTTCGAAATGGTTCTCCTTTATTTATCTGTATATGTCAAAGGAAAGTGGATGGGGGCCCTAAATTATTCACTTATGAAATGATTCCTGGAGTAATCCTCAATTTTCCTCTGCTACAAATTAGCTTTGAAGAGAGAGAGAAAGAGACAGACAGACAGACAGGCAGGCAGGCAGAGAACTATTAACCAAAAGGAATAGGAGGATATCTAGATATTAGAATCTAATAATCAATGTCCTCAAATTATCTATATCTTCTTAAGAAAGTACATAAGTAATTAAAGGTATTTACTGTTATAAATTTTGAAAAATCAAGAGAAATGAATGACAGAGAAAGTAAGATCAGTTGAACAGATATATTTACTATGAGTAGACAATTAGAAAAGTCTAGAAATCAGAATTTTCCAAAAACTTTTAGTATCAGTGAGTTAACCAAGTTTTCTAGGGATAATAATTTTCTGGGTTTTTTTCTCATTTGATTTGGAATGAGTTTCATAGTATGCTTACCTAAATTTGTTATTGTTATTGTTGTTTTGTGTGCATGCATGCATGTGTACGTGCGTGCATGTGTGCGTGCGTGTGTGTTTTCCCTTATAGTAATTTGCATTCATTTCTCTTCAAGTTAAACTGCAAAAATTTCTGTGGAATTGAAAAATAACTTAGAATAGAGTACTGGGCTTAGATCAGGAAGACCCAGCTTCATGAGTACAAATCTGGCCTCAGACACTTACTAGCTGGATGACCCTGGGTAAGTCATTTAACCCCAATTACAAAACCACAACAGAATTAGACATCAACTCACAGACTGTCAGGGTTGAGTTGTACCTTAGTTCCCTTATTTACAGATGAGCAGTTTGAGGTCCAAAAACATAAAGTGACCCGTTTAAAGTCCTTGGAGAGATTCTGATGTTGGAATCCAAGATAATGAGCAAAAGATTATTAAATACTATATTTCTTATATTTATCTTGATAACTATACTCACCTGGCTTCCTAATATTCTAGGTAAAGAAGTGGTCAAGTGATTAAAAATCTTCTTTGAGCATTAACTCTAAACCTAACCCTAATTCCTTGCCAAGAGAGGGGAGGGGAGGGGTATGGAGACAAATTAATTAATTCCTAATCCACTTGAGAAATTTAGTTTCTGTAGTATCCTAAAATCCTACCTGACAGCTTAGGGTATTAGTAGAGAAAACCCAAAGACTGCAATTCCATAAATTCAACCTTTATTTTTGGGAGAATTGATCAATTTAATTAACAAAGTTCCGCTGCTACGTTGCTACTTTAAACTTTAAAACATTACATATTTATATAATGTGTGATGCCATAGATTCAGGAATTCCCTCCAGGGAACAGGAAAGCCTACCTTCCCTTTCTACCAATCCTGTGTGACTCATTTATTTGTCCTTTAGTTCTTTTCATCATGTTTGACTCTTCATAACCCCATTTGTAGTTTTCTTGGCAAAGATACTGGAGTGGTTTGCCATTTCCTTCCTCAGCTCATTTTATACATGAGGGAACTGAGGCAAATAGTGTTAAATGACCTACCCAGAGCCACACAGCTAATAAGTGTCTGAAGCCAGATTTGAGCTCAGAAAGATGAGTCTTTCCTGCCTCCATGCCTAGCTCTCTAACCACTGCTCCACTTAGCTGCCTTGTCTCTCATTTATAGCATCTTAGAAGTCTACTAGGGTCCACCAACATGCTGGAGGCCTTTCTCACTTTCTCCAGACATTATATAAATAAAGCACTAATCTATCTCTCTACCCATCTATCAATCTATCTTCCTACCTACCCATTTATCTACCCATCTATCTATTTGTCTGTCTCTGTCTATCCATCCATCTAAATTTATAAATTTATAGATATATAATTACATATTGTATAAAGTATATTTATTTTTAAAATATACACATTTATAAATTTATATATTATATGATTATATTCATATATTTATAAATTTCAAAATATATTTATATAGATTTATCCACAGAAATTATTTGTCCAACCAGCCTTGTTAAATTTTCCACATATATTAGAACCATAGAGGACAGGACATTAAGATTATTTCCTCTAATCCTCAGTCTTCCATCAGGTATGAGATCTGGGTTACTGATGTTTGTTTACTTGTTTTTTTTTTCATTAATTTTTTTTCAATCAAAAAGTATTTATTTTTTATGCCTCCTTTCCATTGGAAAAGAAAAAGAAAACAGAACCCTTGTAATAAATATGCATAGTCGAGCCAAACAAATGCCCACTTTGGCCCTCTTCCCAGATGAACTCCAGCTAACTGAAGGCATGACTTTGGCTAAATTGTTTAACCCTTCTGGGATACAGTTCTTTGACTTAGATTTGGAAGACAGCCTGGTATGGTATGGTAACAAGAGCCTGGGCTCTGGAGCTGAATGGCCTGGGCTAAGATCCTCTCTCTGATATTACCTGTGCCACTTTGGATGAGTTACTTAATTCCCTGGGCCTCTGTTTCTTGCTATATAAAATTGAATGACAATTGCCCTAAGTGCCCTTTGAGATTCTTACATCCAATTCTGCACCCATGACCTATTATCTCACACAAACTTCAATTTCTGGAATGAAATTTACTTCATTTCTGGAAGGGAAGACATGTCCCACATTATTAAGCCTTCTAATTCTCTGAACATTCAAAAATACCTCCAAAACACAGATGCCAAATTTTTGTGTCCAAAGTTAAAAGTCAGATCACTAAGAGAAGAATATTCTGTTTCTATTGGTGCTTTCTGAGGTTTTCTTTCCTAGTTTTACATTTTTTTTTCAGCTATGAAATTTTTCTATTTTTTCTCTTTCCTCTCCTTCTAATGAGTGTCATTAAAAATCCCATGATCCCTTTTTGAATATAGCAGAGGATAACAGATCTTCATTATCTTGGTCAATGTGGTCTTTTGAAATAGCAGACTCTGATTTATTCATATATAGATTTCTATATCTATTTAGTGCCTTATTCCTAAGGGCTTGCATGTTTATCACTCAGAGGGCAGGCAGTAAGTTTGGTATTGTTAGCCTCTTTAAGAAATCATCCCTCTCTTCTCCCTAAAAAGATACAAAAAAAAGTATAAAGGCCAGAGAAAAGGAATTAATAAGAAAAGGAGGAAGAGACTCGCAGCGAAAAAAAAGAAACATAGATCAATTCACTTGTTAAACTTACTTTATTTTATGAACCTTAGATATAGAACTATTTTAAAATTTTAAAACCATCTCTAGAAACAAAGATCCCTCTTTTCTTTTAAGAATCTGAAAATAAAATCTAAATAATATAGTGGAGCTAGCTCTGGGCCTGGAATCAGGAAGACCTGAGTTTAAATTTAGCCTCAGGTACTTACTAGCTGTGTAATCCTTGATGAGTCACTTAATCTCTCTGCCTCAGTTTACCCATCTGTAAAATGACAATAACACCTACTCCCCAGGGCTGTGGTGAAAATCAAATGAGTAACTACTTGTAATGTACTTTTGAAACCTTAAAACATTATGTAAATGTCATAAAATATAATGCTATGCTATATTTATTTTACTATATTCCATTATATCATATATTACATTCCATTATATATCATCTTATATATGAATGCTAGCTATTATTACTGCTTAGAAGATATTGACTAGTAGCATAAATTATTCAGAAGTTCCTATGGATCAGAGAATACTGAAGCCAAGAGAGAATTTTGAGATCATCTCATCCAGCGGTTCCCAACCTAGAATACCAAAATCATATCAAGAAGAGAGAGAATATTTGACTATAGCAACTGATCTCTTAATCTTATTTTCAATGGTAAACTCTAGAGATTACTTTTCATTCCTATTGAGTATGAGTCAGGAAAATTTTACTGAGCCCGAAAAAGTATGGAACCACAAAAAGACTGGTAGCCTCTTGAGTTAGTCTAATCAGTGGTTCCTAAACTTTTTTGGCCTACCGCCCCCTTTCCAGAAAAAAAAAATATTACTTAGCCCCCTGGAAATTCATTTTTTTAAATTTAATAGCAATTAATAGGAAAGATAAATGTCCCTGTGGCCATCACTGCTTTCCTGGATTGCTGCAGCATCCACCAGGGGGCGGTAGCGCCCACTTTGGGAATCACTGCAAATTTAAGATATATGTCAACAGTTCTCTAAGTATGGGTACTAATGGCTCATATGTGACATGGTCAGGTATCTGATCTGGGATTCGTCCCTCTCATTTCTAAAGGAGATGGTGATTTCTGTCTTTATGTAGGAAGGGGGTGGGGAGAGAACCTGACCGGCCAATGGCTCCTCCCCAGACTACCTAATCCCGTCCCAAGAGGGGTGTTGTGCTAGAATTATATCCATCTGCTATATTTCAAAAATTTATAGTCTAGAGATTTGATACTTTGGGGCTCAGGATAAAGGCCACTTTTCCTTTGATCACCGGGAAAGGAAGGGTTAAAGCTAATTTGGCTCTCTCCTATCATTAACAGTTAGTAAGTCTCTTTGTCAAGGTAAGCAATAAAGAGGTAGGGAGGTTATGTAAATTAGAATAGACCAAAGAATACAAAGGAGTAAATGAGCTCTTAGGCTAGGAGCAAGATAAGATCTCAGCTCTCCTGGAGAGAGACTGTTATCATTGAGCTGAGGCAGTCCTTAGCAGTCTAGGAAGGCAAGCTCTGGAAATTAGAACATGGTAGAGTTCAGTGTTCCCTCATGCCTAAAGTTCAGGGGAAATCTTCTGTTAAATCATTCAAAAGTGTGTGCTTCCCTCTCATGACAACTTCCCTCGAAGTCTTCTAGTAATCTGAAGTCATTTCTCTGTCATATATATATATATCAGATACATAAGTATTGAATGCAGCTATCATCTTTGGAACTGTCCATTCTGATTGGGCAGAATGTATTACAGGAGAATGACTCAAATGATTGGATGAGAGATTAAAGCTTGGTATAGTGATTATATTATAAAATATGTACAAACTATATCGCATTACCTGTCTTCTGAGAGTCGGGAAGGAATAGGAGGGAGGGAAAGAAAATGAATTGCAAAATGTCAGAAAATGACATATAATCTAGAAAAAAAGTTTTTAAAAAATTTAAAACTTGGTATAGTGGGAAGATCAATGGTTTAGAAGCAGAGTTTTGAATTTTGCTTGTCACTTTGTAGCTGTGTGTGTGACATTAAAGAGATCACTTCATCTCTCTTAAGTCTCAATCTCCTCATACATAAAATAAGGATGTTGGACTAGATGACCCTTTGGCTCTCTTCTATCTCTAAAGCTATGATTTTTCCATTTTTCTGTTCAATTATGAAATTATGAAAAATGAGAAGAGGAAATCACTTGGAATGAAGATTGTGATTATATGGAAACCCAGAAAGCAAATGAATTGCAGACCAGACACATTCACACAGTTGCCTGGTGAAGCAGCCATTAATGGCATCACTATAGTTCAAGATCTGTGTAAATTTCTACCTGGTAATAAAATATAAATTCATACCATTTGCGCGTCCTTTCTTCCCTTGCTGCTTTTCCAGGAAAGAAAAAAATAGAACAGTAGAGTAAGAGAGTCAGGGCAAAGGCCCATCTGGACTGTGAAATGAAATAAAGGGGGTCTCCCTTCAGCAAGATCAGTCTCTCTCCTTGGTGCTGAGATCTTCTCTTCCCTGTAGCTAAAGAGCTCATCTTCCTGAGTGTGTTCTTTGGTCAATTCTAATTAGTATAATCTGCCTCCTTCTGCTACTGCTTGCTTACTTTGAAAAATAGCTCAGCAATGTAAAATTCTGGGAGAATTACACTAAGAGATAAGAATCATACTAAGAGGTAAGACATGGAAAGCCTTAAAGCAGAAGACTTTTCCCACTTCTCTATTACTCTTTGTTTGGGTTTTCATAAATAGTTGTGTTTGGGGGTATTCCTGAATATATACATAAGATCACAAGAAGATGAAATCTAGGGTGGTAAGAGATCTCAGAGTCCAGCTAGTCTAACCCTCTCATTTTATATATGAGATGAAACAATTTACAGGAACCCCAATAATTACAACAAGAATAATGAGCATTTATATGATGCTTTAGTGCTTTGAAAAGGCTTTTCCAAATATTATTTTATCCTCAAAACAACCCTGAGAAACGTGCTATTACCCTCTTTTTATAAGTGAAGAAATTGAGACACAGAGCAATCAAAGGGATTTATTTACCCAGGGTCACATGGCCTGAGGTCACATTTGAACTCAGGTCTTCCTAATTCCAAGCCTAGCACTCTATGCACTTTGCCACCAAGTTACCTAATGTGTACTGGACCACAAATAATCCCTATTTGACCTCTCTGCTTTCCCTCTCACACTTAGTGCTCCAGTTCTCTGGAGTGTCCTGGCTCAGAATAACTGAGGAAGTTTCAGTTGAGCAGTCATAGTAAATTCTTGCACACATTTTTTAAGTCCCCAGGTCCTCCACTAAGCATCTGGCCTGTTGTCTTTGGACTGTGGCACTTAACTTAGAGTCAGGGCCTTCATGACTGACTAAATGCTTGGCATAGTTCTGCTAAGTGAGCTCTTAATGTGTTTGGCTCCAGGAACAAGCTGTTTTCTGTAACAAACGTTAAGGGTAAAATTAGAAAGGGGTTCAGTGATATTGCTAAACTTAGATCAGAGACTTTTGTCACCCATTGTTTTGGGTTTTAAATCTCATTGGAATCAAATGGAATACATTAACAGAGCCTCCCACAGAAAGTAGTAGTAATAGAAAGAAGCTTCATCTTTTTTGGTTGTATGAACCCTATTCACTATGACACAAATTGAGAAGAGAAAAGAGAGTTATGTGGATAACGGAAAGGTTAAGTGATGGATAGCCAATCTGTTTCAAGGCAGGTCTAGAACCCAAATCTTTCAGACTGATTCCAGCTCTTAATCTACTCCTATTCTGAATAATCCATAGGACTGACTCAGTTCTCCACTTTAATGGGTATACATGCATTTTAAGAAGCTTGTGTGTGGAATCAATCAAAAAAAAATCAAGATTTACTGAGTGTCTACCAAGTGCCAGGCACTGGGATTCAAAAGACAATCCATGCCCTCAAGAAGCTTACAAACTAATGGGGGAGACAACTTGCAAACAAATATATACAGAGTAAGCTATAAATTGGAAAAACAGGAAATAACTAACAGAAGAAAGAGAATACAATTAAAAGGGGTTAGAGAAGACTTCCTGTAGAAGGCAAGCTTTTAGTTTCAGCCTGTGGATGCAAAAATTAAATCAAAATAGCCAGGACAAAGGCATGGAGATGGAGAATGGAGAGTTGTGTGCAAGATATCAAATCAGTCAGTACAGCTAGATCTTGGAGTTCTTAGAGTAGACTCATATATAAGAAGACTAGATAAGTGGGAAAGGGCCAAATTCTGAAGATCTCCAAGTGCCTAACAAAGGAGTTTGTATATGATTTCTTAAATATAGTGCATTTCTAAAATTCTATGGTCCTAATTCCAAAATCAGGTTTCTCATCACAGATGCTTCTGTGTAAAAGTGATAATGAAGTTGAGTTCCCTGGTATAAAATGTTACCCTGGTACATTGCAGAGATTATTTAACTGGAAGTCAGGAGACCTGGCTTCTAGTATTGTCTCTGGTACTAACTGGTGTGTAATTAAATCTCTCAGGTCCTTTGTTTTCTTATCTACAAAATAAGGTGATTAGATTCAGTGACCTCTGTCTTTGCTGATGAGTATTGTATTAGACTGAAATGAAAATAAAAGAAAATTAATAAATCTATTAGTTGCTCTTAGGAGTCAAAGCATTAAAGTAGATTAGGCTTTGGACGTACAGACAAGAAAATCTGAGTTCAAATCTGGCCTCAAATACTTACTAGCTATGTGTTACTACTGGACAAGTCACTTTAACCTCTATTTGCCTCAGTTTCTTCATCTGTAAAACTAGGGTCATCGCACTTGCCTCCCAGGATTTTTTTTGAGAATCAAAAGATATAATTTGTAAAGGGTTTTTCAAATCTTAAAGTACTATATAGATATTAGCTATTATTTTTTCCTAATTTTGTCATTAGCTAACCTTAGGTTTGTAAGGTTTACAAATGTGTTTTTCTTTTTAAAAATATATGGGGATGGGGATCAGCTGGGTGACTCAGTAGAATGAGAGCCAGACCTAGAGATGAGAAGTCCTAGGTTCAAATCTGACCTCAGACTCTTCCTAGCTGTGTTGTCCAGGGCAAGTCACTTAACACTCATTGCCTAGCCCTTGCTGCTCTCCTGCCTTGGAACCAAAACACAGTATTGATTCTAAGACAGAGGGTAAGGGTTTAAAAATAAATAGACAGGGAGCAGCTGGGTAGCTCAGTGGAGTGAGAGTCGGGCCTAGAGACAGGAGGTCCTAGGTTCAAACCCGGCCTCAGCCACTTCCCAGCTGTGTGACCCTGGGCAAGTCACTTGACCCCCATTGCCCACCTTTATCACTCTTCCACCTATGAGACAATACACTGAAGTACAAGGGTTTAAAAAAAAAATAGACAGAGAGATGGGTAGATAGATAGATAGATAGATAGATAAAATATAAATAAATTAAAATATATAGTCATGCTTACATACAAATATACATCTATGTATGCGTTTCTATATATATATATATATATATGTATATATATATATATATATATATATAATTTATATATATTCCTAGTGGGGAACTGTACCCACTTTATAAGTGTTAGAAAATGATAACAATATACCCATCTGATATATGTTCCTTCCCTTCATTACATCAGGCAGTTAGGATAATGACCTCTGTGGCACAATGAGCCCAGCCATTCTTTTCGGACAATAGATTCTGATACGTTTTCCAATTTCACTCCATTTGGAATACTAAATGTATTTTTGATAGCTAACAAAAATAATGTAAAATCCACTCTTATCCTATTCTTTGGAGGCTGATATAATGTGGATTTCAGAAAACATTTCTGTTTTGTGTCTTTCATCATAGTGAATTTTATGTTTGAGTGTCTTTCATCACAGAAAAAACATTGAGATTATCTAGTGTAGCTCTCATTTTTTAGGAGATAAAAGTAGGATCACTGGAAGATGCACAGTTTTCATATTCTAAAAAATTGGAAAATATACAAAAAATTGGTCTTCAAAACTTCAAGGACATATCATTTCATAAGTGAAAATAATTTCACCAATGCTAATTGCAGCCCCTCGATACTCTAAGAAGATAAATTTCAAGAGTTGTCATCAAAGAGAAATTTATTCTAAGACAGAAGTAAGGTTTAAAAAAAATGCATTTGGGTCCTCAGGGAGAGTTAATTTTTAGCATGAGCTGAACAACTTTTTAAAGTATCAAATCTGGAAGGGACCTCTGAGGCCAAATAGTCCAACTTCTCCCATTTTACATATGAGGAAACTGAGGCCTGATTTTACCCATCATCATATAGCTATATTAAATACACACACTAACAAAACAGGATTAGCCTTGGTTAACATTTACAAAGCATTTTACATATGTTATTTTCATCTGGTCCTCCTAATAACCTTGTTTGGAAGGTGCTATCATTACTCCTTTTTGGGGGAGGAAGAAACTAAGTCTGAGAGGTTAAGTGACTCCTCCATGGTCACACAGCTAGTCAGTGTCTAAGAAGGACTTGAACACAGGACTTCAGAGGAAGGATTTGGATTCACATCCTATGACTCTGAAGCCAGTATTCTTCCCACCAAACCAGATACTTCTCAAAAGGGCAGTTTCCCTTTCCTGCCATGACTCAGATGACCTGTACCAACCATCTCAGTGATGTACTTTAAGGATTTTTTTTAAATCATTAACAACCAGCAAACTTAAGGCCTGCTGGGCATAGGAAAACAGAGGGAGGTTTCCTCAAAGCCACCCACACAATGGCTGTCTTCCTGCTCCCTGCTCTGTTCATGGAGTCCTATTTCCTGATGAAGCATGAGGACCAATTGGTGCATATGGAGAGACTGTGGAGTCAGCCAGCTTCCCACCCACATCATCTACTCTGCTATCCACCAGCAAATACCCAGAGAACCCTCTCCAGTATCTCCACTGGGACACTGTGAAAAACTGCTGCTAATAATAATAATAATAATAATAATAGTAGTAGTAGTAGTAGTAGTAGCATTCATCTAGTGCTCTAAGATTTGCAAAACACTTTACAAGGATGATCTGCTTTAATCCAACAAACAGAGGAGAGAGATACCATTATTATCCTCACTTTTCAGATGAGAAAATTGAATTGGACAGAGGTTTCATGACTTACACAAGGTCATGAAGGCAGTAAATGTCAGAGGCTAGATTTGAACTCAGGTCTTTCTGGCTCCAAGTTTATGGTAGATTGAAATTTAAGTCATCTTCCCTACATAAGTTACAGAGTTTCCACCTTTTAAATGGAGATTTTAAAGTTTTGCTGCAGAGAACCACTGCATAGAACAAGTGATAGCAGAATCAAAGCACTAAGAAGTCATATCATTAGAAACAACACAGAGGAATGGAAAGATTTCCTTAAAAAATAGAGAAAAGAGAAAAGAATGATGAGAAATTGACATACAAAGAAAAGGAACTTGAGAAAAGCAATGAATTTCAAAAGAAAAGTACTTTAAAAGGAATGAAAATAAGCACTTTAAAGATATTAAAGAGAATTAATAGAGAAAAAACTTCACCATCTCAACTCTGAGGGTACCAGCAGGCAGTGTAGTACAGTGGGAAAGGACATTAACAACGAAGTCAGAACACCTACATTCTAATCCTGCCTCTGCTATTTACCATCTGTGTGCCCTTGCCCAGGTCACTTATGGGCCTGTTTTCTCATCTATAACATGATGCAGTTGGCCTGGATGTCCTGTAAGGTGCCATATAACTCTAAATCCCATGAGCTGATCCAGATGATGAAATTTTCCAGGGCTGACCCTTTTTACCAGCCAAATCATTTCTTTACTTTAGCCATTTTGGAGAAAGAAATCTGTCTAAAAGGCACTACACACTTCCCTGTACTCCTAAGCAAAGCCCATTAAATATAATCTTTTATTGATGACCACAGGTTTTCCTCAGCACCTATCCTGATATATTCAAGTCTACTGAAATAATCCATCATGAAGATGTTGGCAGTGCTCTTCTGGGGAAAGTGAGGGGATCATCTCACACGTGGTACTCTCCTCCCAATCTTAGCCCTATGTGTGTCCCTCTTACAAGATGATCCATGTACAAAACAACTCCATCAGAGAGCAGGAGGTGCTTGAATTCAAGATGCATTTAAGGAATACAGGGACTGTCTTGAGAGATCCCTGCCCCACTAACAGCAGCCAGGCTGACCACAAAAATCAAGTACATCATTGTGCCTGGTCAACAGCTGGATCCAGGGGAAATCTCTTGCTCTTTGTTTTTCAGTAATAATAATAGCTAGTAATTATATAGTGTTTTGAGTGTTGCAAAGCATTTGAGAAATATTATCTCCTTTGTGGTTCAATTATTATCCCATTTTTGCAAAGTAAGAACCTGAGGTTAAGTGACTTGCCCAGTAAGTAATCAACCAATCAGTCATTCAATCAATAAACAAACATTTAGTAAGTACCTACAAAGCACCAAGCACTGAATGAGGGGATACAGATACAAAGGATGAAACAAGGATTCTAGCAGGAGAGACATATACAAGTACACACTCTCCATCTTGTTCCTGGACATCAGAATCCATAGACAGATGTGGTATAACCAAATCCTAAATTCCATCACTTAATGGACTAATCCCCTCTACCAAGTACAAACACTGACATGAAGTGTTAGAGACTAATTAGATAGCTACGCGCCATCAGTATGTGAAGGATGCTAATACCCAAACCCTCTTGTGCTTTCTCTGAGCAGATATGACTCACAGATAAAGGAGGGTTATTCTCCAAAGTGCTGTTGTACCTCTAGGCAGGCCATGTGGGGAAGCTCAATGGGCAGTGCTCTACCTCTGCCTACCACAACTACAACGTCGTAGGTCCAGTGATGTAAAGTGTGTGCCTTTATTAGGCATCTCTAGCATACAGGGTGTTCAAGAAAGACTAGTATCTCTGGTATGACGACTTGCTAAATTCTTTTCAAAGTTGTGTTAGTGGGGCAAGGGTGCTCTGCTGAATAAGCAATGGTTTCTACCCACAAGGTTTTCCTGAACTGCTCCAATCCCCAAAGTCAGTATACAACTAGGGTTATGTTAGAGGCCCCCCAAGACGACTGCCAGCACACCATAATATAGCTAAAACAGCTTACTGAGAATACTTACCAGCAGGAGGCTCTTGAGCAGAGGTAACCATATCTACCTGAAATCTTAATGTCAGCAAACTTTCCTGGAAACAAATGGAAAGGCTATCTCTTCTCAATCACAATTCTGCTGTCATGCCTACTAAAACTTCCCTCCTTGCCCATCTGGTGTTCTACAGTATTTTGTACCCTCTGCAACCCCATCCTCCATCATTCATAGTAAAAGTACATGTTATACAAGATATCCTTGACTCAGGGAGTCATCCATCAAGGCCACTATTTCTCCTCCTTAGTAGACCAACAGAACTCTAGGCTTGGAGAGAAAAGACACTCTCTGTGATCCAAACAAACTGACTTTATTTTTAAATACTCCGTTGCTTAACTCTGATTTTTTTTCTGGCTGCCCCAAAAGCCCAAAATGATGTCCGACATCAAAGAGTACCTCTCTTCCTTTAAGACAGCATAAGAACCAGCTTCTACATGAAGCCTCTCTTGGTTTTCTCCTATTTCCAACTGCTAGTGCCCTCCCTCTCAAACTACCTATGAACCAAAATAATAAGGATAAGATGAAGAACAAGGCAGAATCTTTTCTCTTAGTTTGGCTAGGACAAGCCTGAAGTTTTTCTTTTGGTTTATTTTAATAAACTTTCTCCAAAGCCTTAGTGAATAACACCAACAAAAAAATCCTGTTAGTTTTTGATCCTAACTTTTCTAAAGTCTACCTATGGGTCAGATTAACTGAGGTAGTTAAACTCTAGCACCTCACCTCAGTCAGACAATAAATATTTATTAGGCACCTGGAGTATACAAGGTGTTTAAGAAAGACTGGTACCTCTGCTATGAGGACTTGCTGAATTCTTTTCAAGGCTGCTTTCTTCCTTTGGTATCTACCTGCCACTCAACTCTTACCTGTAGCTACAAGAAGCTATAGCACCTGCAGCAACCACACTCTGGTAAAATGTTTTGGAGACTGAGCTCAACCGGGAGGAGAGTAATTGGCAGGCTCTGTACCCCTCAGTGAGTTGGAGGTTATCTACCCCAGACATATGAAGATTTCCTTCCCCTAATGTTAGGGGTAGATGAGAACAATTTGTTATTAGTACTATTGCCATGAAGGCAGTGGAAGCAAGTGCTGTGGAGTACTTAGAGCTTGATTAGACGTTGAAGAAGCCAAGGTCATCCACTGCATCCTCAGTCATCGCCAGATGTCTTGATTTTTGTCTTGCCATTGGACTTGGATGACTCTGGAAGAGAGAGTCAGATTGATGATTTTGTACAACTTAGTTTCACTTAAATCCATTTCATGCTGAAATCATCACCCTGTGACATCGTTGATCCTCTTCAAAAATGAAGGAGAAGCAACAAACAATTAAGCACCCATTATTGGCCAGGCAAAGAATTATACATTCTATGTATAATGAAGGATAAAACAGGCTAAAGCAGAAATAATTAATAGAAGGAAGTCACTAGCATTGAGGGACAGAAAAAGGCTCCTTATAAGAAATGGCATTTTAAATGAGACAATCCTTTTTATTTTCCATACTGTTCAATTTGCTCAAAATTATTTACTACCTAGCACTAGGCTGGTTCTATCCTTTGGTGAGGTTTAAAGTCTTCTATTGTTCTGAGCTGGTCGCTGGGGTTTTTTTCCTAGTAGTCATTCAGTTATAATGGTGGGTGATGATGAAGCTCTCAATGTGGCTTCTTCCTCTTGACACAAAGAGAAGCAGATTCCCCTTCTTTTTCTCTTTCAAAGCCCATGTTCCCTTTTGGGCCGCCCACTAAGTTTCTGTTTCCTGTATGAAGAACACCTCCAGCTGTCTGCTCATTTGAAGACACCACTGACACACTCTGAACTTCAAGCTTGCCAACACCCACTTCTCCAGGTCTCTTTGATGTCTCACCCTTCAGAGGCTCCTAGAGAAAGGCTGGAACTCTTTACAAAGTATCATAATTACCTTCTTATAGAAAGTACACAATATTAAACATACATTCAAGTTGACAGGCATAATTTTCTCAAAGAAAGAGGGGGCAGGGGAATTTCCATCACACAAAGATAGCTAAAACACATATGATAATACAATTATCTGTACAATCAACAGAGAATGTCAAAATACTTTGTTTTAGGGGGAAAAAAGTCTTCTTCTAAAATTGGATCATGGACAATAAATGGTAAAAAAAAAAGTCCCCAATTTTTTTTCTTTCATGCGATATGTTTAGAATTATCCTTTTCTTATTTTTGTTGTTGTCCAGTTATTTCAGTTCTACCTAACTCTTTATGACCCCATTTGAGATTTTCTTGACAAAGATAGAGGAAAACAGGGTTAATTGACTTGCCCAGGGTCACACAGCTAATAAGTGTCTGAGTTTGGATTTGAATTATCAATTTGTCTATCAATAATTTTTAATGTTAAAAAACACCCAAATGAAGTTAAACTCTCCATGAAATGTGTAATATATTGGGGCCCTGGTGAGACAATCCTGAAATATATACACAGATGGAATGATTTATTGGGGAAACTAACATGTCTCCCAAAGAATCAGAGGGAAGACTGTGTAAACATATTATAAATCTGTACCCCTTTTTCCTTTTTGAAAGGAAAGTTTTGAATATCCATTTGATCTCACCACAACCCTTGGAATGGGTTAAGAACAAGGCCTAAGGCTTGTCTGTATATGGAGGACCCCTTGTGGCTCCCTGACATCCCATAAAATACTTGGCTCTTGTCCCACATGATTCCTGGCATTTGGAAGACTGACCTCTGACCCAAACTAAGGTCAAGTCTGCCCAACCAGGGAGACTCAGAAAAAGTGACAACACTGGGGTTATAAGTTAGGGATTGAGGAAGCAGTTCAGTCTTTCCTTATGGGGCTGTGAGCAGTCCTTTTCCTAGAAAATGGCGACATGAGAAAGTGACTGCCAAGCTCAGGTTAGGTAGGCAACCAGTCAAGTGATTATGTGCCTTTTCTTTCTCCAACTAGCTTTCAATGTCTAATTATAAATTAATATACTGTCTTTAGAGAATTTTAATCTTAACAATGATAATGCAATTTGTCTGTACCTTCATCAGAGAAAAGTCAAAATATTTTCTTCTGGGGGAAAAAAGCCTTCTTTGAAAATTGGATCATGGACAATAAATGTAAAAAAAGGTTCCCAATTTTTTTTCTTTCATGTGATATGTTGTTTAGAGTTGTCTTTCTCTTATTTTTGTTGTTGTCCAGTCATTTCAGTTTCATCCAATTCTTCATGACCTCATTTGGGATTTTCTTGACAAAGCTAAAGAGAAACAGGGTTAATTGACTTTCCTAGGGTCAAATAGCTAGGAAGTATCTGAGGCTGGATTTGAACTCAGGGAGATAAGTCTTTCCCACTCCAGGCCTAGAATTCTATCCACTATATCACTTTGTTGTCCATCTGTCTTTCCTTATAAGAGTTCTTAATTTTTTTCTTTTGTTCTTTCATTTTTTAAATGATAGTTTCATATTACATATATATATATATAGCACATATATAAAACATTTTGCATGTGATACAATGAATTGCATTGTCCCAAGCTTATAGAGAGAAGAAGGATAAACTTCTGATTGAGGAACCATGGGGAAACTAAGAAAGGCAGATTAAAATAGTCCTGAAAATCTTAGCAAAAAGAATAAATAGAAATCTTACATGTTAAACATTTTTATGTGAAGTATAAGCCTGAAATTAAGAGTCCTGGTCCCTACTCCAAATACTCAGTCACCAATCATTTATTAAACACTAACTTAGTACCATATTAGCTAGGAGGTGTCATAGTGTATAGAGCACCAACCCAAGAATCAAGAAAACTCATTTTTAAGAGTTCAAATCTAGCCTCACATATATACTTACTAACTCTGTGACCCTAGACAAGTCACTTGTTTGCCTTGGCGTCCTCATCCGTAAAATAAGCTGAAGAAGGAAGTGGCAAACCACCTTAGTATCTTTGCCAAGAAAACCCCGATGGAGTCACAAAGAGTGAGACACAACTGAAATGGCTGAATAGCAACAACAAAACTGTACCAGGCACTGTGGTAGCTGCTGAGGCTACATAGACAAAACTGAAACAATTCCTGCCTTCTGTTTACATACTTTGGGGATAGAAAACATGAACATATATATGATCAAGTATAAAATAAATAGAGGTAAATTTGGGGGGTGGGGGGGTAGAGAAAGGCATTAGCAGCTGGGGAGCAGGCTTTATACAGAAGGATGGAATGATTTTTCATAGTATATTGAGGTCAAGGTTGATGATCCATCCTTCTAGTTTCTATATAAAATTGTTGAGGACAGAAACATTTGGAAAACAGAATATGGTCCATTCTTAAGTAACAAAATTGAACAGAAGTGTATAATATCTAGCGAGGTGGAGCAGCGAATAGACTAAATTCTGGTTTTAGGAAGACCCAT
Source organism: Gracilinanus agilis (assembly GCF_016433145.1). NCBI lineage: Eukaryota > Metazoa > Chordata > Mammalia > Didelphimorphia > Didelphidae > Gracilinanus > Gracilinanus agilis. The sequence continues at coordinate 62,248,978 of NC_058135.1, forward strand.
CTCTATGAGTTCAAATCTGGCCTCAGACACTTAACTAACTGTGTGACTCCGGGAAAGTCACTTATCCTTGTTTGCTCAGTTTCCTCATCTGCAAAATGAACTGGAGAAGGAAATGGCATACTATTCTAGTATCTTTGCCTAGAAAATCCCAAATGGGGTCACAAAGAGTCAGATATTACTGAACAATAACAAAATAGAATATCCAAAGGTATCAGGAATCAAACAATGAAGGGAATGAGTTTCAGCCATTATGAGTTAAACCAGTAAAATCTGTGGGCAATCTTAGTTTATAATAAAAACAATGGAAGACAGTTCTTAATCTGGACCCTTACTTCCTCTTACCTAATAGAGGGAGAGGCCACCATGCTCAATGTGCTTCAATGAAAGTGATCAGTAGCACTAAAGAGAAAAGACAGAAGTGATTAACTAACATGTTGAGTAAGTGTAGGTTCCCAGTCCGGTAAAACAGGTTGCTTTCCTCATTTGGGTTGGACCAATCTCTTTCTATTTCTAGATCTGTGGGTAATATTCTTCCAACACCACAGCTTCTGATAATAAGGGGGAGGTAGGCAAGATAGCAATGTGAACATAAGACTAGAGAAAACTCCAGGAGAAAGAAATGCTAATGGTGGTGTCAGGGAGGGGCTGAAAATGGGACTAAGGGATTAAGAATGAATACATTTATTTGGTTTTAAGGTCACTCTCAAATGACTACAAACTAGTCCACTTAATTTCTCCTTTTAAATTTGATTTCTCCTTTCTCCTGAAAAAGTAACTGATAATTGTTGATACATCATTAAAGTGAAATTTTCTTAAAGGTGTGAAAATGAAAGACTCAGAGGGTTCTTGTCCTCACAGCAACTGCACAAATGGAATGTTTATACCCTCTAGAGAAGTATTATTTTGGATACTATTTAGACTATAGATCTGTTCTTGGATACATTTTAATTCTTGGGTAATCCCAAAGCAAATGCCCTTTGTAATAAGAATGCCCTAAGTAATAAGAATCACTCCTGAATTTCATATAGTATGTCACTGTTACCAAGGTAACGAAAACCTTGTATTTCCCCATCCCATTAACCTACAGGATGTATAGGTTGAAGTTTGGTTTTGCTGTATTTTTATATTTTAAATGTTCGCATTGGATATGGAGATGAATCTCCCTTAACTCCACGTGCCTATGTTATGTGTAGTATATAATTGTGTTGGTGATATCTTCTCTAAAGATGATTATTAATGTTGGTAAGTAGTAATAGCTGCCAGGAGAGGTTGAGGAAGTACATGGCCCAGTAGGGGAGAGGAATATACAACGAGAATTAAGAGTACTGAATTCTAATACTGGATCTGACACTATCTAGTTCAAAATTTCTTCATGTGTTTTGTGTCATTGACCCCTCTGAAAGTCTGGTAAAGTCTATGGATTTCTTTTCAGAATGTTTTTAAGGAACTGAAGGAAATATTAAATTTAAAGGTTAGTGAAAATAAAGATATAGTCCCCCCCCCCCCCGCCAAGTTCATGGGCTCCTAAAATCAATCTGTGTACACCTACCCTAGGATAAGAACCTTGTATGACTTTGAGAATCTTGTATGATGGGGCAGCTAGGTGGTTCAGGGGATTCAAACGTCATCTTAGACACTTCCTATCTGTGTGACCCTGGGCAAGTCATTTAACTTACCACTCTTCTGCTTCAATACATATTCAATTCTAAGACAGAAAGTAAAAGTTTACAAAAAAAAAAAGAATCATTTGTATAATTGGGACAAATCTATACCAAGATAGGTATAGATAAAAAATACCTAGATATCTCAGACTCGATTTCTTCCTTTACTATGGTTATTCTTAATGATCAACTAGAAATATTTCCCTGATTCTTCCAAAAATTTTGGAAAGAAAAAATTGCCAGCTCTTTGGTCAAGAGAATAATAACAGAGTATAAAATGGAAGGTCAAAGAGACTTGGGAGGAGGAAAGGGGAGTATTCAAGTTCAGGAGAAGCTAGGGGACAGAACTAAGTCTTTGCTAGACTAACTAGGAGAAAGTCTATTGACCTAACCTCAGGTAAAACTAGAAAGAATTCTAAGTTCTCAGGGAGGCAAGAAGTAGAGCCATAACTAGAAATTCTTTCATATGGAGCTGAGGGGAGGAAGGATTAGGGGATGCCCCTAGAGAATAGCCAGGATGCCATCAAGATCATTGGGGGATTTAGGGGAGCAATAATTGTAAAAGGCAGTTCAACCATAGATATAGGTGTTTCAGGAGAGGAGCTGGACACTCCTTTTCCCCCATCCCCCTTCTCCCAACTAAGACTCACTGAATATCCCATAAGGGTCTCAGGGAATGGAAGAATAAGACTACCATGACAACAGGATAAGGGATGAAGCTGGGCAAAGGAACAGTGTCCTGCTGGGTAGCACAGACCAGTAGGAGGCCTTATGATTTGAAGATTGCAGTGTCCCAAGTACTAACTCCCTGAAAATGTCAGCACTCTGGGAAAAAAAGCCCCATTTGTCTTAACCTAACTAACTGCTCTGCTACAAAGAATAATTATGGTCTGGGAGTCATCTCAATTTGGTTAGACAAAAGCAAGACTAATATAACATATGTAAAGCACTTTGTAAACCTTAAAGGGCTATACAAATGACATTTATTATTACTATTAGTCTACAGTCCCCAGACCTCCAGCCCAGAGATGACTTCATTTCTACTGTTTTCCTGCTGAGACAAAGCAGTGTTTATAGAACAATACGTAGAGAACAATAATATACTGGTAAATGTTTAGTAGCCAGGTTTTCAGTGGAAAAATCAAGTACCCAAAAACATACACTTTTAAGTTTAATCTGCATTATTTACACTTTTTCTAAATCTAAACAAACCAATAATTCAAACACTGATTAGTACCTATTGCTGATTTCTCACAGTGAAAATGTAATAAGCAGCTCTTGCATGCTAGTTAGAGCTGGTTCTAGCACACTTCTGGAAAGAAGCAATTATATCTCTTTCAGAATTACATGGAACCTTATTTTACAAGTCTAATAAATTCTTATTACTTATATTAGAATGGTCTCTGTTATACTCAAAAAACATATTTTATATCTTCTTTCCTCCTAAGTCTCCTCTGCCTTCTACTTTACACTCTTTGATCTATTATTCTCTTGCCAAAGAGCCATCCATTTTTTCTTTTCAAATTTTTTGTGAAAGAATCAGAGAAATATTTCTAATTGATCATTAGAAATTATCATACTCATTACCTAAAAGTATGATTTTTGTTGGGTAATTTGCAGTAAGCCCAAGAACTCCAGGAAACAGCTTTGTGCCCAGACCACACACAATATCTACTCCAGTTTTTTGCAGGAATCACCAAATGGAACAAACCTTATAAAGAAGAAGCCTGTCATATCAACCACCAATTGCCAAACAAGGTTCCTGAGAAGAGTAGGACCATCATGCCTAGACTACTCACTGGTCCTGCTTTCAGGCTGGCCCCTACAGTCAGTCCAGAATAGTAACCCTTATAGAGAGGTAAACTGGCAATGGTCCTCTACAAAAGCACTGCCTTCCAGCAAAGACTTGGAAAAGAAGGTTCTTGACATCAAAAACCATGACAATGTCAAATGGTTCAACACCAGAATTCAATATGGCTTTCTTTATTCATGGAAATTACACTGAAAAAGGTGCATTATCATTTGCTTTGTCCCTAAATCCCAAGGACTATAGGACTTTTCCATCTGACTTGCAGCTGAAACATTCCATATGTGTTATTTTCCTTTAATAGAACATGAAGTCCTTGAGAGCATAGATGGTCTTGCTTTTCTATTTGTATTCTGGAAGCTCAATACAGTGTGTTTTTGTTGTTTTAACATAGTAAGCACTTAATAAATGCTTTATCATTCATTTCCCTTTCTATTGCACCTTCCCTCTCTTACACTGGCTCCTTCCAATCTGCAGGGATGAGAAGCTTAGATCACCTCAATCCTAAAAGAAGTCTGCCCATGCATGACCTTTTTATACCCTCCAGTTACTCCATCTTGTTTTTTCCTTCCCCTTCACTGATAGACTTCTAGAAAAAATTGTTTATACCCAACATTTTCTCACCACCTCCTCTTACCAATCTGGCTTCAGTTTCATCACTTTGTTGAAACTGATGCCCTCCAGTGGTCTTCTTTTCAGTCTTTACCTTCCTTGACCTCTCTTCAGCTTCTGAAACTGTGGACCCTACCTTATTAGATACTTTCTTATCTCTGGGTTCTGGAGACAGTATACTTTCCTGATTTTTCTCTTAGCCCACTAACTGATGTCTCATCATTTCTTAAAAACCTCAATGTGGATGTCCTTCAAGATTCTGTCATTGGTCTTTTCTTCTCCCTCTACAACTTTCTCCCTTGACCATCCCATTTATTCCAGTGTTCCAACTGCAATCTCTATACATCTGACTCCCAAATCTAGTTCAACCCTGATGTCTTTTCCCATAAGTACAGAAAATTTAACCTATGAAAAAGAAAAGTTATCTTTCTACCTAAAAAAGTTTTTTTTCCCTTCTTTTTAAGCATTTATGAGAGACACTGGGGATACAAAAGCAAAAATATAAGTCTGCTCTCCAGAACCTTGGTCTAATGAGAGGTAAAATATGAGCAACTACATAGAAAGACAACATATACAGGACAAATTGGAGATAATGGACAGAGCTAGGAAATTAGGGAAAGGTTTCTTGCGTGAGATGGGATTTTAACTTGGACTTGTCAGAGTCCCAGGATGATACCAGAGATGCTGAGGGAGAGAATTCTAGGCATGGATGATAGCCAGAGAAAATGCCTTAAGATGGAAGCTGTCTTGTATGACAGTGAAAGGAGGAATGGAAAGGTAAGAATGGGCCAGGTTATAAAGGGCTTTAAATACCAAACAGAGGAGAATAGGGAACCACTGGAGTTCAATGAATAATAAATGATGACATGGTCAAGATCAATTTGACAATTGAATGGAGGTGAGGATAAACTCAAGTAGGGAGACAGTTGAGGCAGGAAGACCAACCAGAAGGTTATAAGTCCAGGCATCGGGCAATGAGGGCTTCCACCAGGGTAGAGACAATGTTAAAGGAGAGAAGGCAGACTATGTAAAATATGTAGCAAGCTAGAATCAACAAGATTTTGCAATAGATTGAAAATGGGAAGTGAGAGAGAGATAGCACTTAGGTTGCATGCCTGGGCGACTAGGAGTATTGATGGTGCCCTAGCCAGTGGGAAAACTGGGAAGAGTACAAAGACTTAGAGGGAAAGATAATGAATTCAGAATTCACTGTTTCTGAGGATTATAGCACCCTTCATCCAATCTCTCATGTTGAAAACTTTGGTATTATCCCGAATTCTTCCTTCTTTCCCGCCTCTCCTATCCAATCCATTCCTGAGGCCTCTTGGTTCCAGCTTTGCAATAATTTTTACAACTGTTCCTTCCAACTTCATTCCCACTGCTAGCACCTCATTGCTATCAGCCCAGACCATTCTGCTAGTCTCTTTATGGGTCTTCCTGGTTCTATTCTACTGGCTCCCTCCAGCCTGCATACCATATCCTTCATATTTACTTTCTTGAAGTAGAGATCTGGTTCTGCCTTTCTTCTGCTCAAAAAACCTTCCTGGCTTCTTATTGTCTCTTGAGAAGAGTACAAATCCTTTGCCTGGAATTCAAGATCTCACCCCAAAATCTGGTTTCCCTTTACCTTGCAAGCCTTATCTCCCATGATGGCCCTCCACAGATTCTATATTCTAGCTCAGTGATTTTCAAAATATGGTAGAAATCCAAAGACCTTTTCTAGGAATTTCTGAAGTTACAACTATTTTCTAAAAATACTAAGAAATGGAAAGCTGATGACCTAGTGGATGGAGAGGTAGGCCTGGAGTCAGGAGGTCCTGGGTTCAAAAGTGACCTCAGTCTAATTGTGTGACTGGGCAAGTCACTTAATTCCATTTGCCTAGCCCTTACTGCTCTTCTGCTTTAGAACAGATATTTAGTATTGGTCTAAGAAAGATGATAGGGTTATAAAAATAAACAAAAATATTAAGATGTCTTCATGTCTAATAACAGTAAATTTCTTGTTTAGCCATTTTAGTGATGTCTAACTCTTTATGACCCCATTTTGGGGTTTTCTTGGCAAAGATCCTGGACTGATTTGTCATTTCCTTCTCCAGCTCATTTTACAGAGGAAAAAACTGAGGCCAACAAAGTGACTTGTCCAGGATCACACAGCTAGTGTCTGAGGCCAAATTTGAACCCAGATCCTCAGGCCTGGCTCTCTAGTCATTAAGCCACCTAGTTGCCGGCAAATTCCTACATCTTTCCTAGATGTTTTCTTCCTCAAGCCTCATATAATACCCCTGTGGAAGACCTCAAGAAGAGGGTAGACAGGATAATGAAGGTCATCAAGACTGCATCACAAGGAATTAGAGTTACTTAAAAGGGCAACTAGGTGGCACAATGGACAAAGCACTGGGCTTGGAATGAGGAAGATTCATCTTTGAATTCAAATCTAGTCTCAGGTACTTACTGGATTTTTGATGCTGGGTAGGTCACTTAACCCTGTTTACCTCAGTTTCCTCATCTGTAAAATTAACTGGAGAAGGAAATGGTAAATCACTCCAGTATCTTTGCCAATGTCACAGTCAGACAGGTCTGAACAACAAGTCTTCAAGAGAAATTTGAATTTAACAGTCTAATCTAAGTAACTCCATCTCCCAACCACTGGGCTCATTTACTTAGTCAACCTAAGTAAACGAAGAAGTCACCTCTTAAATAATTTTAGAGCTGGATGATATTTTTTAAACCTTATTTTCTATCTTAGTAACAATCAAAGACAGAAAGTCAAGAGCTAAGCAAATGGAGTTATGTGACTTGCCCAGAGTCTTATAGATAGGAAATATGTGAGGCTGGATTTGAACCTGGTCCTCCTGACTACAGAGCTGGTACTTTATCCGCTGTGCCACATAGCTGCCCCTAAAAGAAACCTTTAAGATTAACTAGTCCTTTAGCCATTCTCAGCAATACAATGATCTGAAGGACTTGACAAAATATGCTCCCTACCTCCAGAGAAAGAACTTTTGGAGTCAGAATGCAGATCAAAGCATCCGATTTTTCACATTTTCACATTTGTCTGTATTTGGGGGTTTGGGTTTTAAATGAGTATTCTCTTATTACAATGACCAGCATGGAAGTATGTTTTACATGATAATATGTATATAACCCAGATCAAATTGCTTGCCATCTCTGAGAGGAGAGGTAAAGAAGGAGACATTTTAGATCTTTTAATTTCAGAAAATATATATTTTAAAATGGTATTCATGTAATTGAGAAATTTAAAAAAAAGTTTTAAAATAAGATTTGTCTAGAACTTGACCCCTGGAGGTAGAAAATCAAGATTTTCATAGTAGAGATTTTTTTTTTTTCTGGGATGAGAGGAAGAGGGAAGAGGGGCAATGGAAGCCAAGACAGAGAGGGAGATTATAGAGGGAGAAAGAGAAAGAGAAGAAATAAGAAAAATGGGAAGAAAGAGGTAAATGGAGAGAGAAAGGAGAGACAGGAAGAAGAGAGAAAGAGAAACAATGAAAAATCAGAGAAGGGAAAGGGGAGAGTCAGAAACAAAATGAGAAATACAGAGAAGAGGAGAAACTGGTAGAGGGACAAAGAAATGGAGAAAAATCAGGGAAAGGGGAGATATAGAAAAAAGACAGAGATGGAAGAAACAGAAAGAGGGATGGAGAGAAAAAGAAATGGGGGAAATGGGAAAAGGAAGAGACAGAGTTAGGAGAAACGAAAAGAGATGGAGAGAGAAAAAGAAATGTGAAAAATCACAGGAAAGGGAGAGACATAGACAGAAACAGAGACAGAGGTAAGATGAGAAACAAGAGAGATGGAAAGAAAAAGAAATGGGGAAAACTGGGGAAAGGATGGAAAAGAAAAAGAAAGGGAGAGAAAAAAGGGGAAAGTAGAAAAATGGGGAAGGTCAAGAACAAAAGAGGGGAGAAAGTTCAAGAAGAGTAAAAAGGAATTAATTAAATGAGAGGCGATGAAAGGGGAGATGTGAAAAAGATAATAAGAGACCGAAAATAAGAAGCTGGAGAGTAAAAAGAAATGAGACTTTAAAAAAGGAAGTCTAGTAAAATAGGGAAGAGAAAAAGTCGGAGAATAGGAGAATGAATATAAAGAGGAGACGAAAAAATGCGGAGAGAGGGAAAACAAGGAGAGGGAGAGAAAAAGGAGAGAAAGAAGGGATGCAAAAAGAGAAGTGGGGAGAGAGGAGGGAGAAAAGTAGAGGGAAGGAAGAGGAGAAATGGGCCAAATGAAGAGAGGGAGGAACAGAAAGAAAAGAGGACGGGAAGGGAAAGAGAAAAGCAGAGGGATTGGGGGGGATGGGATGCGAGTAGAAAAGTGAGTGCAGGAGGCCCACTGCCAGCCACAGAGGTGGCACATACCTGTGTGGGGCACCCATAGAGCCCGCCCCCATGGCCCCACTTTTCCCAGCCCCTCGTGGCTCCGCCTCCAGGGGCGGGGCGCCCGAGCCGAGAGGCGGGGCTGGTGAGTGCCTAAAGGGAGCGGGACAGAGCTTCTCACTTCTGCCCCTGGGGGCTGGCCAGTCGGGGCGGGGCTGGGCGGAGCGTCTATTCCGTAAGGCGCTCCCGGGGCCCCCGAGCCGAGCCGGCTGCGCCCTCCCGCCCAACGGCTTGTCAACAGTCGCGGGGTCCGGGAGGGAAGCCTCGGAAGCCGGTGAGGCCGTGGTACATCCCGGATCCCCTCCCTGCCAGGCGGCCAGACTTGGCCCCGGGAGGGGACGGGATGTGCTCCGCCGGGGAGCTGCTGCGCGGCGCGGGCGGCGAGAGGGAACCGGACGAGGACGGGGACGGAGCCGACTCCGGGCAGGAGAAGCGGCAGCCGGGGCCGGGGCCAGCGCCCGCGAAGCCGGAGGAGCAGGAGGACGGCGACCGGAGCCTGAGCCTTCTCGCGGGGCAGCAGCCGCAGCCGAGGCGGCGCGGGCGGCAGCAGCAGCGTGGTCCTGGAGGAGGCGGCCAGGAGCAGCCGGAGCAGGTGAGCGAGCCAGCGAGCGAGCAGGGCCGGCGGGAGCGAGCGAGCCCTGGGGCTGCCTGCCTAACGGCCGGCCGGTGGTGCTAGTGCGGGTGCGTGCCCGGCGCTGGGGGCACGG